>NC_052485.1:693804-701585 GCF_009730915.1 Dioscorea cayenensis subsp. rotundata | reverse complement strand
TACACATATACTTCTCAATATAATTAATTAATATATAATAATATGGTTTTATACATATATAATCACATAAATTTTGGAAAATTGAAACACATCTTGAGTGAGGTTAATTAGCTTAATGGATAGCATCAAAGTCAAAGGCAAGAAGAGGATGTTGCCAATTCTCGGTGTTAATTAAGGGGGAGTTATAGGACTAGCACCAGCAATAGTTCTTGTGATTTTGGAGTTGAAAGTACAGGGATA
The DNA here is from genome assembly GCF_009730915.1 of Dioscorea cayenensis subsp. rotundata. NCBI lineage: Eukaryota > Viridiplantae > Streptophyta > Magnoliopsida > Dioscoreales > Dioscoreaceae > Dioscorea > Dioscorea cayenensis. The sequence goes on along the minus strand of NC_052485.1, from coordinate 701,345 downwards.
GTCAATATCAATCATGGAATTATATAAATGGAAAAGCTTAAATTACTTTTCCAATATATTTATGTGGAAATTGCCAAAAACACCTTATAAGTTTGCAATATTACCAAAAACACCCCATTAGTTTTGCACTCCTCAAAAACCCCTTCCTTTTGAATACAATGATTTTTTAAACCCCCCAAACATCTAATAGTGATTGATAGAGTTAATTTAGAATTTTTTGGACGAAATTGTCCCTTGCGTGGGAAGTTGTGGCAAGTGTGACAGGATTTGACTATAATGCCCTTGGGTGCAGATGAGTTTCTATTTAAAAAAATGAAGCTTCTATTTAAAAATATGAGGTATGAGGTTCTGCTTTAAAAAAATGAGTTTCCTGTTTAAAAAAATGAGTTTTCTGTTTAAAAAGAGTTTTTTTGTTTAAAAATGAGTTTTCGTTTAAGAAATGAGTTTTTCATTTTAAGAAATGAGGTTTTTGTTTAAAAACTGAGGGTCTGCTTTTAAGAAATGAGTTTTTGTGGTGTATTTATCACCCCCAAAAATCTCTTTTATCAGTTAAATTTTGGGCCGATGAGACAAAAGCATCGCGCTCACAATCACGATCACGTTGTATGAAAAAAATGGGATTTCAAGTTCGAGAAAAAAAGGTGCAACCTTTCGATGCCTTCGCTCGACGACGAGGAGCATGCGGTCTTCCCGAGGTCGACGAGCGAAGACAATTAAAGAGATGAGGTCGACGGCGGGGGAAGGCGATGAAGACGAAGACGAAGACGGCGAGATCAAACCCCTCATCGGCGCCGCTCCTCCCTCCGCTCCTATCACCGACTTAGGCACCATGGATCGAAACCCGGAATGAACCCTAACCCCTAACCCTATTGCTATCCATGTTGCGGTCTCCGCGATCGAGAATGGTTTCGTTCAAGTTCACCCGCGTCTTATCCGACGTCGCCATCAAGACCTTACCACTCCGACCGCCGAGGAACGTCGCCAACCGGATCGCCAACGCCGATAAAGATTTCTCCTTTAAGACCCCTGCACGAGCGAGAGCCACCTTCGAGATCGCTCGCCCGGATCCGGAGCTCGAGCACTCAGCGTTCGCAGCGAGATCAGCGACGATGAGATACTCAATGTCCCTACTCAATGAGGTCTCTGTTTAAAAAATAAGCTCTCTGTTTATATGCTTGTTTGTCTTTGTTTAATTATCGATGTTTATGTTTAATATATTGCGTTTACGTTTAAAAAAGTGCTTAAATATCGTTGTTTCTATTTAAATATGTACGAGTGCAACCTTCGATCGCCTTCGCTCGACGACGAGGAGCATCGCGGTCTTCCCCGAGGTCGACGACGAAGAAGATGAAAGAGATGCGGTCGACGACGTGGGAAGACGATGAAGGCGAAGGCGGCGAGATCGAACCCTCGCTCGGCGCCGCTTCCTCCCTATGTTCCCGTCGCGACTTAGGCACCATGGATCCAAACCCCGAAAATGATCCCTAATCCTAACCCTATTGCTATCCATGTTGCGGTCTCGCGATCGAGAATGGTTCCGTTCAAGTTCGACTCGTCTTATCCGAGCGTCGCCACCGAAGACCTCACCACTCCGACCGCCGAGGAACGTCGCCAACCCGGATCGCCAACGCCAATAAAGATTTCTCCTTTAAGACCCCACACGAGCATGCCACCTTCGAGATCGCTCGCCCGGATCCGGAGCTCGGCACTCAAGCGTCTCGCGAGATCGGCGACGATGAGATACTCAATGTCCCTACTCAATGAAGTTTTACGTTTAAAAATGAGGTCTTTGTTTAAAAAAATAAGCTCTGCTTAAGAAATGAGTTCTCTGTTTATATGCTTGTTTGTCTTTGTTTAACTATCGATGTTTTTGTTTAATATATTGCGTTTACATTTAAAAAAGTGCTTAAATATCGTTGTTTCTATTTAAATATGTACGAGTGGCCAAGATTAATTGGTTTTTATATCCAGGATTAATTTATCACGTAAATATTTGTTTTTCTGTTTAAATATTAATGTTTTTGTTTAAAAAATGAGTTTTATGTTTAAAAAAATGAGGTTTCTGTTTAAGAAATGAGGTTTCTGTTTAAGAAATGAGTTTTTTGTTTAAGAAATGAGGTTTCTGTTTAAGAAATGAACTCTCTGTTTAAGAAATGAGTTCTCTGTTTAAAAAAATGAGCTCTCGTTTAAGAAATGAGTACATCGCAAAAAGCGAATGCAAAAAGAATGAAAAATGTATGCAAAAAGGTTTAAGAAGCGATGATGGAATTTCATAACGCAGGGGTAAAAAGGAAGTGAAAACAATAAAGGAAGGGTTGTACGAGGTATGCAAAAACTCACAAGTACATTTGGGAAGTTTTGAAATTATTGAGGGGTAAACAGTAATTTTCCCAATTATTCAATTATTTTATGTATGCAAATAAAGAACTTGATGATAATACAAGATTTGTAGTCACTATCATGATAGACGAACGATATAATATTTGTTTTTTCATAAAAAAAAAAATTGACTATTCAATTATGTCTCAGTACATAATTGAAACATAATAAGGTGTGTGTGTGGTGACTTACCACATTATTAAAAAAAAAATTTGCATAATATTTTAATACAATTGTTGAGACTTGAGAGGTAGACATTTTTTATGAAACACTTAATAATATACGTCATTTTTTTTCTTTTTTTTCTTATTATACATGTTTTTTTTTAATTATTTTTCTTTCCAATCAAATATAAACAACCTAAAATATGAAATATAGTAATGCTTGATACAATGAATCATTTGGCAGAATCTAAAAAATGCTGACCGAGCTTGTTAGTGTTATTTTTCATTGATTATTATTCATAAAGTGACATCTATTTTTTTTAATGAGAATTTTTTTTATTAATGTGAATAAATCATAACTTTATTAAAAAAACATGGAATAATTACAACATGGACTATATATCCTCTGCATTGATAAAGTTTCAATTAAAAAATCTATTAATTATTTTAATTTCTAAAACAAATATTTCACTATTTATTATAGAATCTATCTAATTAAAGTGGCTTGTACACATTATTAAAAAAAAAAATCTATCTAATTATTCATGCTATAAAAAAATCAATTATTAATTCATATATATTTATTAAACAAGTAGGCCACAAAAATCAATTACATACTTTAAAAAAATTTATTATCAAACAGAACAATATTTATTATCAAATATTGTTCTGTTTGTTATTTGTTTGTTATTTTCACCTTTGTATTTTGTTTTCTCAGTTTCTTTTCTCATTAATAAATTCGTGGTTTATCCACTTTATTCAAAAATAAAAAATAAAAAAATATTGTTGACCCATATAGAGACAGTTTATATTATATGTTGCTCTTTGACATGAGGTTATCGCATCAGAACCCTAATTGCCGTGAAATTTGGTACAAGTGAAGAAGGCCATTTCTCCCAGGTATAACAAGTCCTTGTGAAACACCAGAAGGATTCCTTGCACCTTCAAGAAATGCCCTTCTCTGCTAGTCTCAAATTTGGTGGCAATCAAAGTTATAACCTGCAATGAAGGAAATAGACATGTCAAAGAGTAATCGTACTTAAAAACTAGCAAATTCTCACAATTGGCACAGGTAAAGAACCTTCTTGTTTGCTTGATTAATCTTGAAGCATCCAGCCTCCCAAAATTTTACTTGTCCAATTTTCTGGCAAACATCTCTTAATTAATTTTATGTTAGTTCACATCCCAATATGCTAACTTGAAATAATTGAAACATGCTTGTTAGCATGGGTAAATTTTTTACTAGATCACTAAACTATTGTTTATTTTCACTTTGATCACCGAACTTCAATTTGTATCAATTCGGTCACTCAACTTTAATTTGATTTTACCGAGTAATAAATCAAGAATTTCAACTCCTAATTGATTACATAGTTGTTTGAAAATCCGAATTAGTCCCTCCCTACGATACATTATTAAGTCTCATTGGAGTGCTATCATATCGTTGAAAAAGAGCTACATCATTTATTTGGGGTATCGAAATCTTTCGATTTACTACCCTATGAAATCAAATTAAAAGTTGAGTGATCAAATCGATGCAAATTAAAGTTTGATGATCAAAGTGAAAATGAGTCAAAATTTAGTGACCTACTAAAAAATTTACCCAAAACGTTTTTCACAATATTCCGGATTGGGTCAACAATGCTACGAGTTTCTACTGTTCCATATGTAACGCTTGGCAGCAAAGGGATAAAAGCAAAATAGTTTTCTGAGTGATACTACATACACATCATACAAATTAAGATGCACCCAGTAACCCAGATATTCTTTTAAGAAAAACAAATAAACTAGTGCTAGCCCAATCAGGTTGGAGGGCAACCATTTTTATCTTGGGAGGTCCTTGGAGATTTTTAATCATATTGTCCGCCTCAAATCAGCATATATATGCTACTGCAGGCAACAATGAATCTAAGTCTGTCCTGCCACTGTGAACACTTTAGTTGTTAAGAAAAACAGGAACATATACAAATTTTGTGAAACAGTAATATATATAAATATATCTATATATATATATTAAAAACTCTATATGAGCAGTAGCATATATATATTTATTAAAAACTCAACATGAACAGTAACGCATTTTAAATGACCTAAAGATCCAAGGCTTCATCCTTAAGAATTCCAGTAATACAATTCCCATGGGCAATAATAATAATAATAATAATAAAGTAAAGATAAACCTTCCTATCAAGTTTCTATACATATATATTAGGAAAAGATAACATAGTCGCAGAATCAAAACAATAGAAAATTTCAGTTTACAATTAAAATGAAGGCAAAAGAAAAAATACATGAAAATAATTGTTCTAACCATATAGTGCCCACCTCTTTTAAAATAAAAAGCGCACCAAGGTCTAACAGAGTGTAAATGATATATGAAACACTTTGCTAATGGCTGAATTAAAACTTCTGTATATGCATATGAAATTTAGCTTGATGGATAGAACATCAATACAGAGCATAAACATATCCTTTCACATACCACACTTTTTTTTCCCCACACTTTGCTAATGAAGGAGATGAAGGAGAAACTAGAGTTTTAGGAGTTTGAAGCAAGCATGGAAAGCGTGGTTGGAAGTTGAAACATGGACATCACATGAGGCGGGCATTGAAAGCGTGGCCAATTGCAAAGCAATGTTGGTGTACTGCTTTGGAGTCGTTGGCCATCACATAAGACACATTCATGAGCACATGACTACTATATTATATTATTATATTAGTAATTAAGAATTAATTTGCCAAGATGTTGACCATTGATATAAGACACATTTTAGATGAAAAAAAATAAAGTAGACAATTAAAAGAGTTGGGATATTTAACGTATATGCATTACTTCTGACTTTGATCATGACTACAAAAGATGTGAAAATTTAAATGAATATTTAAAGATCAAATGGCAGAATTTCATAAGAGTTAAGAAGTATTTGGACAGTGCCAATAGATTTTTTTTTTTTTAATACAATGAATTTTTTTACTTAAACAGTTAAACTTCGTTTTATGGCCCATTTATACAAAGATTGGTGAATCATGAATTATAATAAGATACAAAGCATAATTTTTTAAAAAAACAAAAATAAGGTGCACTGTCTCTTTCTGTTTTTTTTTTTTATTAAAAGTGGATAAACCACTGATTTATTAAAAGAGGAAAAAACAGTACAAGAAAGATAAGACCCTCACCAGAAGTGAGGGGGTACAAGTGCAAGAAAGAAAAGGGAAAAGAAAAGAGAGAAGAAAAGGATCTAATCAGGCGGAAGGCACCGTCTAGCGTCTCAAGCCTGACTAGAAGAACAGGTGGGTCGACTAATCCTGGGAGACGTTACGATCCAGATCGCCTGCAGAGTTGGAGGCCCTACTGCAAGAAGTCAAGAGAGCGCTTGATTTTTTGAGAAGCTTCAGTAAGAGGTTGTTGATGTCTATCTGCAGCAATTGGGAACCAAGATAGAAGCATGTTAGCAGTTTTAAAAATGATATTTAAATCGTCGCAGTGCAAGTAATTGAAAGATACGAGAATTCCTTTCAAGCCAAATGTTCCACAAAATTGCACGGGAGGTAAGGTCCCAGAGAGGTTGGGATTGAGGAGCGAGGGACGAGATCCAGGAAGTCCATAAATAGGGAATAGATTGTGGAAGAGAAGGCGAGCCTAAGGAGTGAGAGAAGAACTCCCAAATACGCTTTAGAAAAATTCACAGATCAATGAAGAGGTGATGAAGCGTCTCGAAGAATTGTGACGAGAACATGTATCGATTGAGTATTGAAAGTTGTAGCCCTTATTGAAGGTGTTGGATAAAGTGAGGATTTTGTCCTCGCCAGCCAGCCAGGAGAAAAGAGTGATTTTCTTTGGGGCTGAGATGGCACTTGTACCCCACCCGATGGAGTATGCAGTACCAGATGCCCGGGTCAAAGAGGGTATTACCCTCTTTGATCGGGAGACTGCGTACGGTAAGGGTATTACCCGTTAGTTTTTTTGAGCTGGAGTCGGGGTGCAGGGTATGCCCCCTACCCCTACCCACTACTCCTTACCCTTACTCCCGTTGAAGAGATGCACGGGTAAAACCCTGCACTGCATTCCTTTACCCTCTCATATATATATATATATAATTTTTTTATTAAACTAAACATTTACATCCCAATTTACTCAATATCTATTTTCATGGTGATTAATTTGAAAAATAATACTTCAAATTTTCTCTTAATATATTATTTTAAATTTTATTTAATTTCTATATTTATATTTGATAATATTATCAAAATTGAATTTTTAGATATATATATATATTAAGAATCATAATTAAATTAAAAAATAAACAAATATAAAAATAATGTTATAATAATTTATTCTATAAATTATAAGAACATCCTGAAAAATAAGATACTAATAAAAAATCAATTGGATATAACTTATGAGAATTACTTATAATGTTTTTTATATTCAAAATCTTACTAGATATTTATAAAATTTGAAGCTATATAAAATATAAATAGTGGATATATGAAAAAATTTTAAACAAAAACCAAGATGGTTAAACATGAACAAAACAAAAGGTAGAGTTACCATTGAGTCCTAAATAGACGTCATTTTTATGTGATTATATAATTTAAGATAAACAAATATATATCAACTTGTAATTTTGAATTTATAGACATGTGTTTAAAAATTGTAATATAATGTATAATTAATTTATTTTTATTATTATTTAAATTTAATTCGATAATTTAAACAACGGGTAAGCGGGTACCCTGCGGGTATACCCAGACCCGCTGCAGTGAAGGTAGGTATGATTTTTACCCCGAAGGTGACGGGTATGGGGGTTAGCGTTGGACGGGTAAGGGTATTGGCATACCCTACCCATACCCTACCCGTTGCTATCCCTAGCTGGGGCAACAGATCTTCCAGAAGAGAGGATACAAAGGGCTGCAGGTTCCTCCATCTATAAGGAATTTATAAAAGGATTTAACAGTGAAAGTGCCACAATTTTTCCGTGATTCCAAATATAGGTA
>NC_052485.1:656390-692804 GCF_009730915.1 Dioscorea cayenensis subsp. rotundata | reverse complement strand
AAGACAATCTATACTATTTTTTGACAAGATGACAGACCTTTCCCTGTTTATGCTACCATTTGCGACAAGGATATATATCTCAAGAAAATTCAATGAAACGGTCCTAATTAAGATGAGGTAATCCGAAGAAATTCGCATTTTATCAGTCTTTAATTTGGTATATTTGTGAAATTAAAAAAAACAACTATGGTGGTACTGAGGGATCGATCTCAAAGTATATTGAAGTGTAAATAGGATGTATGTAATGATTTCTGAAAAAAAAACTTGAGAACTATTTTTATAAAGCGGAGTGATAATTTTTTTCTTTCTAAATGAAAAATTAAGAGTTTGACTCACCTTTTCAATACGTGTTGAAAATTTATTGCCTTATCCATATTTTATAATATATAAATTATAGTTTTATTAAAATAACAAAAACGTAAACATTGTATGAATTGAACAAAATGAATATATTGAAGAAAACATTTATTCTAAAATATTTGTTAATTTCTCTAATATATATATATATATATATATATATTTGATAACGGTGGACAAGCCATAATTTTTAATCATTGATGTAAGGAGTTAAACATTCACCCTCTTAGTTGGGAGAAAATGACTTATCACTCTTTTATTATGGAGATGGTTTAATTAAATAATATGGTCAATGAGTCTAAATAATCCTTTATTGTTTTTATACGTTCTTATTTTTGGTCACCCAATTTTAAAAAATACTATTTGATTCTTTATGTTTAGTTATATTGCAATAAGTCATTCAAGTTTATTAGTGTAAACAACCGATCATACGCGACTTGCCATATTGTAAGAAACATAAACCCCATTGGGGTGATTATATTGTATGTAAGCCATGTATGATCATCATAGTTAATATTGCAAACTTGGGTGATCTTATTGTAACAAAAACTAAATGTAAAAGATCAAATCATAACGTTTTAAAGCTGGTTGACCAAAATAGAAATGTACAAAAAAGTAAGGTACCATGTAGGTTGTTTACCTTAAATACTATAGTGTTAGGTTGATTGTAACATAGTTGAAATTAACTATATATAGCATAAATATATATAATACAGAAGTTATACTTATATATCCTCATGTACAGTACTGTTATAATTGAATATTCCACCCACTTAACTAACAATTTACAACTGCGAAACACAAGCTTTTAATCTATGTTCTCCAATTAATTGACAAGGTATGAATTAGAACAATTGATCAGGATCCCATGGTATTAATTCTATCAAACTAGCATTCTAGAACAAAATGTTGATCAAGATTAAAATTAATTCAGTTCATGATAAGTGATATACATATGAGTATTTTATTCTTAAATTTTGGTAGTGGGATTTTGTGGGACCCGCCAATTTTTTTTTAAAATAATAATAATAATTCTACAATGTTTTTCAAAGATCCAAAGAAGAGGGTTCTTACCTCATCAATAACAGTGAATCAACCAATCCCGTGACGACAAGATCCTTCTAAGATTTTGAATTACTTATTTATCTATTATTTGTAATTCATATGTAAGTATTTAGATTTGGAAATGAATTGGTATTATTTTCTTTCTGAAAATGAGGTTATTGAATCTCTGTATTCTGTTTTGATAAATGTTTGGACATAACATATTTTGACATAGCAACTTGTAGTTCCCAACTAATTTTGCAATAACCCTGTCATTAGGGGTTAAACATTGACCGTGTCTACATGTACATGTTAAATAGAAACTATAGTTTCCCATCGCTTTCCGTCGATGAAGAATAACAGCCTCTGATAAGTCTGGCTCGGGTCACCGAGGGTAAACATATGACCTCTGATAATTCTGGCTCGGGTTATCGAGGGTAAACATATGACCTCGATATACGGCTCTGGTCACTGGGGGTAAACATATGACCTCTGACATTTCTTTTTGGTAATAGTTATTTGTGGGACATATATGCTTGACTTTTTGATCGGGTTATGTTTTTATTGAAATAATCTTGACTTTTGAATTTGATTCTGATAAACTTGTATTTTATTATATTTTGTTAGACTTTTGAAAATCTGAAACTTTTATGATCTCGATATGTTTAGTGGGTACTTACTGGGCCGTCAAGCTCATAATCTTATTGTTGAATTTTTTTTTCAGATATGGAGTAAATTGTACAACAGATATCTTAGTGAGCTAGCGAGAGATTGTGTTCTTGATCCTTTCTAAATTTGAGTTATCATTCTGTCTGTGTGAGTATTTGTTTTATTTATAGAACACCAGCTTGTATTTGAAATTGAAATTTTGAACTTTGTAAATTTTTGTTTTTGACTTTTGATATTACAGCTCTGTTAGATTGCATGTTCTGCTTTGGATCAGGTTTTGAGGCCTTATATGTCTACTTGGTTTTGACGTTGTAGGTGTACAACCGTTTGTCAGCATCCCGGGTCCATTGAGCCGGGTTCAGGGCGTGACAGATTTCCAAAAGACCTCTAACTAATTGCTCCTCAAAGAAACAACATAAAATAGAAAGAAAATTAAATGTCCTGAGTATATCTGCTATTAAAAGAATACCTGTGGACCCCATCCCTTTATACCTAATAATATTGTTATATTATTTATTAACTTTATTATATTCTCTATCCTTACCCTTATCTACAATGGTTACCAAATCTCACAATCTGATTTTATCCGACAGACCAAGATCATCTGACATTCACTTAAGACCAATGTCTTCTTACGCTTTTGTATGTGGTGGTAATCGTGGCTGAAGTCAAGGAGATTTTCTTATCGCTAATTGTCCGAGTAGGTTGTTGCACTCTTTGTTAATGCTTTGTGTTGTTGTATTGTCTCAATGAGTTTGTTGATCTAGGAGTAGTCTTTTGCTTGTGCTTCATTTTGGTAATCATATTAAATCACCACTGTATGTAAATCTAATGAGTTAGATATTTCCAAATTCAAATCTTGCCTATAAGTTATGGGGAATTGGATTTATTTGAGGATAAGATTCATAAATATTAGCATAGCAGAGATGCCTCTTTAATTTTTGGGAGGTCTAGAGACCAAATTTAGAGAAGATCAAAATATGGAAATTTGCGGAGCATAATCTTAGCTAGCTAAGCGCAAAATTTTAGATTTTTATTAGATGTGTATTCATGAAGTTACAACACTTAAATTCAAAGTGGCCTCGGATAAGATTTCTGTACAAACCTTGAAGCATTTTTATTTTTTTTCATGACTTTAGAGTTTTAATTAGATATAAAATTATATAGTAAATTTGTAGAAGTCAACATGATCTATGTATCGAGAAATTTCATAGTTTTTTTGCCTCTATAATGGTTGAGTTATATCCATATTACTATACTTGTACCCAAACGATATTTCTGCAGAAAGCATGAAGTTTTGTTAGACAATTTCATGGTCTTATATGTGGAATTTGGATAAGAGTGAAATACAAAAGTTATATAGGCTGATGCATTCTAGATACCTAAAAAAATTTTTAGAATTTATACTGTCGTATTTTTATGAAATATGATTTTTATAAGTAAAACTCTCTCGGATGAGATATTTGTGCGGGAACATCAAGATTTATGGGTATTCTTTTTGGTCATAGAGATTGAATTGGCTACTGATGGAAAATATAAAAAGTTTTTATTATTAAGTTATCGCGATGCTCAGTAAATATCATTGATTTTGGAGTTATATATTGAGAGATATGCATGTTTTAAAGAGATATGTCGAATTATAAGTTTCTGCAAGAACAAATTTGGACATTCAAATAAATTTCTTTCTTTAAGTAGTGCTATAAACCATGTGAATTTTGGATATGTCATATTTGTAGGTGTCTACTCTTCTTAGAATCTTATATTTTATGACTTGGGAAAGTATAGAAAAAGTTATGCTAGATTCAGTTCTCAATGGCTTGAGTCCTACTTGAATCATGCTTTTGTTAATTTATATATATATATATATATATATATATATATATATATATATATATATATATATATATATATATATATATATATATTTCTATTCTAGTGAGTTCCTTTGTTAATGTTTAGAATCTATAATAGTTCAAGTAGGGAGAATTGATCACTCTAGTTAGGTGATCAAGAATCCAATGCTATGCATGATCTTCTGATATTGTTGCAAGCTTTAGAAGTTAGGTTAGCTTAACACCTCTTTCAATTTTCTTTCTTGTGTTAAAATCATTTTTAATATCTTTGGAATTTAGGTATTCTAAAGAAACTTGTTTGATTTGGGATTCAGAGTTTTTGGACGTTAATCAGGTAAGTATCTCACATATAAATCCTATTACATGTATATACTTGAAAATTCTAGTTTTCTGACTTTTGAAATTTTTGATATAAAATTACTGATTATTTTGATTTATAGTTTGAATTATTTATTTTTAGAATTACTTTAAATTATTTGAAATTTTGAGTTAATGATATTTTATTTTAGATTAGAATTATCTGAAAGGTTTAAATATTTATTTAAATTTAGATTTTTTTAATTTCTAAAGTTTTAGATAGTTTATCTAAATACGTATTATTTAAATTTTGAATTTCAGATATTTTTTAGTAAATTTCTGATGAATTGTTATTGATATTTTTTACATTATCTGTTCATGTTTGGATTCAAATAATTGGTTTAAACGGGATCACGTGACTGCTAAAAATTTTACCTGACAAATTACTCATATTTTGCCCAATCTGAATTTTGATAGTTTATTGTTTTGTGAACATGAAATATTTTGACATAGGAACTAGTCCCCAATTAACTATGCACTAACCACATCACTTGGGGATCAAACAGCATGCGGTGTCAACATGTAATCTGATATAGAAACTATAGTTTCTCACTGTTTTTCGTCAGTGAAAAATAACAGCCTTTGATAATTCTGGTTTAAGTCACCGAGGGTAAAAATATGACCTCTGATAATTCTGGCTTGGGTCATCAAGGGTAAATATATAAATTCTGTTATTTTGTTTTGGCAATAGTTGTTTGGGAGACCTTTATGCTCGGTTTTTGACATCTGTGTTTATCTGAAATAAATTTGATTTCTGATTTTTTATTTTGATAAATTATGATTTTTGTAAATGATCCCTATGTTTTTAGTGGGTGCTTACTAGGCTGTCAAGCTCATAAAATGTTATTAATATCTCTTTTTAGATAAGGGAGTAGAGTTCGAGTGGCGGATAGACTTAGCCCGGGATCATTGGGCAGATGCCGATTAATTAGCTTACAGATAGGTCCGGTTTTGTGGGAATTTGAATAAGTCATCAATTCATTCTCTGTTGTGATAAGCGACAAAGAGTTGGAAGTTTATTGCAGACGCAATGAAATGCCTCAAAACTCAATGCAATTTGCGAGGTATTTGATGTTTGGGGATTGATTTCATGGCCCATTCCGATCTATAATGGTAATAGGGTACATTCTAGTGGGTATAAGCTTAAGCCTAAGTGGGTAAAAAGCTCAAGCCTCTGCCTACTAACGGCTAGAACCGTGGTCAAGTTCCTAGAGACTTTTTGCACGATTTGGAACTCCTCGAATCATCATCAATGATAGAGGGACCAATTTTTGCAACACTCAGCTTGAAAGGTGTTGAAATGTTATAGAGTGCATCATCGTCTCGTTACCACTACAAGAAATACAGGAAAAGGCAACGGACATATTCCGTTGCCTTTTCCTAAGGAAAAATTAAATTGATTTAATCAGAATATATAAATTATAAATATTAATAAATAATATTTTATTTTTTTAAGTTTGGGTTTCAAATAATATTTATTTGTAAATGGAGACTTAAGTTTAATTTTATTATTATGTAGAAAAACTAACTCAATTTAAGACTTAAGTTTGTTTTAATATTTTAATTTATATATATATATATTTATAAAATTGGAAAATTAAATATTTTTCTAAAGTGAAAATGTATAAATAAAAAATATAAATCATAAATATTAATAAATAATATTTTATTTATTTTTAAAGTTTGGAATAGCATGGACTTATTCCGTTGCTATGTTTCCGTGCTATTCATCTAAATTCCGTTGTATATATTTTTACATTTACGCCGCTAATGTAATAAAAACAAGTTGATTTATGATGTTTTATTCATCTAAATTCCGTTGCGGGAAAATTAAGGTGTGTAAGCTCTAGCAACGGAATAACAACGGACGTATTCCGTTGTTATGTTTCTGTTGCTATTAATCAACATTCCATTGCTATATTATACAATTCCCGCTAGTAATGTAATAAAAACAAGTTGAACTCAAGTTTCATTCCGTTAGTAGTCCGATGCTAATTCAGTCAGCAATGTATAAAAATAGCAACAGAACGAATCCGTAGCAATATTTCCATTGCCTTTTCCTATATTTCTTGTAGTGTACTCCATGCCACCCTCAAATGAGTGGCTAGGTAGAAATCACTAATAGGGAGTTGAAAAGGATTTTAACAAAATTAGTAGATCAAGGAAAGAGGGATTGGTCATAACGTTTGGATGACAAATTGTGGGCCATTGAACAACGTATAAAACTCCAATAGGAATTATACCTTACAACTTAGTTTATGTCAAATTTTTTCATTTACCAGTAGAACTTGAGCACATGGCGTATTGGGCAATTAAGGCAATGAATTTTGATCTTGGCAAAGCTGGGGAACAAAGGAAGCTCCATCTTAACGAGTTAGATAAATGGAGGTTAAGAGCCTATGAGAATGTCAGAATTTACAAAAGAAAGGATACTCAAATGGCACGATAAGCACATCAAGATACCAAAGGAATTCAAGGTTGGGGATAAGGTTTTGCTCTTCAATTCTCACCTAAGGTTGTTCCCTGGAAAGCTTAAATCTGGATGTTTTGGGCTGTACACTATAACTCAAGTATCACCATATGGATCCATTGAAATTTCAAATCCCAATAAAGGTACAATCAAAGTGAACGGGCATCGACTCAAACCATACTTTGGTGGCGAGGTGATTACTGATAACAAAGAAGTTTTCCTCCTTGATGTACCCCCTTGAGGTAAGTACCAGGTACGTTAATCTCATGATATAAAACAAGCATTTCTTGGGAGGCAACACAAGTGTTTACTTTAGTTGTAGTTTATATTTTTAATTCTGTAGAAATAATTCCATTGAGGAGTCGCTTTTGTTTATTTTTATTGATGTTGAGTGCTTTTCGTTGTCTTTAGATGCTATCTTGTGCTTTGATGTATTCAACAAAGTTCAGGGTAATTTCCATGTGTATAGTCGAGTTTTTGATGAATTATTTGTGAAAATTTAGTTTATGCAGCTTTTCCTTTGATTCCCAAACTTTTTTGCAGTTTCTGAATCATTTTTGAGCAAAAAATCAATTCACATGGGCATGTGGAAATGACTCTAGGGAGTTTCTGATCATCCAAAGAATTCACATGGCCATGTGGCATTTCCATATTGCCATGTGGAAATTCATTCAGTCAGCCTGTTGTAAACCAAAGAATCCGAAGAGGCATGTGGAATTTCCACATGCCCTTGTGGAAAATATATGGATGAAGAGGTGTGTTCTCCCTTACACTTCCTCTTTATGTCCTCTCATCTTCAAACATCTCCACGCCAAGGATCGTGTCTCATCCTTTTCCCCAACCGTTTTCTCGACTATTTAAAGAGTTTGTGAGGTTTCTTCTGATGTCTTAATTGATCTTCATCTTCTCCTGTAAGCCTTTCTCATTTCCTTGACTTGCTATGAATCTTTCTCTTCATTTTTTGGTGTTTTTTCATCCATTTTAGCATGATATTCTCATGAAAAATCATAGATCCATGCTTTGGAAAAGATTTAGAGATATTTTTAGAAGTTTTTGAGGGTCAACCGACTGCCGCCACGCATTCTTTCCATGCAGCCCGCAGTCCACACCCGTGTGGATCTCCAAGCTAGGTGGATTCTCAATCCAGAGAATCGACATTGTTGTGTGGATTTCTAGTCAATGTTGATGCTTATCCAGAGCATCCACACATTCGTGTGGAATTTTCACATGGCGGTGTAAGCTCATGCAAGTATTTTTTCGTATTAAATGTGATCGTTTGGTCCCTCCTCCCTGAATGAAGAAATTGGCTTCCAAACGGCCCCGTGAGGACCGTGAGGCCTCTCCCGCACCATTGGAGTTCATGATACTTGAACGCCTATCGCGTCTCAAGTTTGGACAGTCCTGAACTCCTGATTGGTAATGATTAAGCATGCGAGGGCAGAAGAATTGGCAGAGGAAGTGCACGAGCTAATTTCTATTGTTGGTTGGAAAAAGCTTTTTTCTATTCGTGATCAAGCCACCCAAGATTTCACGTTAGAAGTCTTGGCATCTTTTGACTTTGACCGTTCTCACGCTGACTTTAGCAGTGAAGACATGATCTGGTTTAGTGCACTTAGGCAGTACCACAACATTAGTTTGAAGGAATTCTCCGTCACACTTGGACTCTACAATAGGGATTATATTCACACTAAGGAGTATGCTCAGCTTCCATTCGATATTCCAGATGGAGTGACTCCCAGTCATGTTTGCTGAGCATTGTGTGGAGGCCATCAGTACGAACCAAGATCTTCTAAGGCTACATTGCTCACTTGCCTATCTCACAGGTATATCCATGCCATTCTTAGCAAGTCGGTGAATGGGTGAGGTGACAACACCGGTGTCCTGAGCCGATTGGATCTTCTCTACCTCTATTCTATGGTGCAAATTTTCCCATTCACTTGGGATATGTTGTGGCCGACTATCTACGACATCAGTGCCAGTATGCATGTGTGGGGTGCTATTCTATAGGCCTTACATCACGCGACTTATCTAGGGGATGGGGTTTATAGAGGTAGTTTGAGGAGTTGAGAAGGTCATCATTCCTTCACCACTTGGTTTAGAGACTTTACACATGATAGGAATGTTTAAGAGAGCTTCTCCAAGCAGGTTTGCCTATTCTCTTCATGTCTTATAATTTGAATGCTTTCCCTTAATGGAGGGCTAATTTTTTAAATGTTTGGGGATAGTTGAACTCTGGGGTTTTATCTATTTACATTGGTTGTAGATTTTGTTGATTTACTTATTTCTTAATTGCAATCCATGTTATTTGAATCTAATTGCGTGTTTGTATTACTTGATTTCTATTGTGGTGAAAACTTTAGTTATCATATTCAATGTGCTTTGTAACAAGTAAAAGTACCCACCTAGTATAGACATGCCGCAATTAGAGGGGATTGTGAGTAAGCCTAGAAATAGTATACTTTGGATAATTCTTCTCCCTCAATCCTCCTAAGTGGATTAACAAGTATTTTTGTACTTTTGCAATCATGTGGAATAGATTTTAGGAGAAATCGTATCTTTATTATGTATTCGAAGTAGAGGTAATCACTTTGCAAGAAGGATTACTTACTTAAGAAATTCCTGTTAACTCACATTTAGATTTCACAGAGCATAATGCAATTGTGTGGTGACTGTATTAGCACTGTACTGATTCAATTACTTTTCACCCTTGAAAGAGTGGTTTAGTATAATTTAGGAAATCTCTCTATTCAAATAGTATTGCATGTTTAGCAACCTTTGTCCTACACTTAACAATTCAAGAGGGATGCTATTCCCAGACATCGCTTCTTCCCCTGATTTCTCTACTCTTTATTCCATGTTTTCTAGTTGTTTTGTTCACATACATCACTACTTTTGGTTAGGCTAACTTTCAAAATTATGGTAAGTACTAGTAATCTCATTCTTTCTTGTGGACCGGCATCCCGCTCTTGAGCACTTTATTACATGATTGGCACGTACAGTTGCGTCCATATCACAATCGTAGGGAATAGATTTTAGGAGAAATCATATTTCCATTTTGTATAGGATTAGGTATAATCTCTTCATAAGGAGGATTATCTTCTTTAGAAATTCTTATTAATCAACATTGAGATTTCATAGAGTGCAAAAGCAATTTTGGGTTGTCTCAGTATCAACATTGATCTTGAATCGGGTTACTAATCACCTTTGCAAGAGGGGTTTAGTATACTTTAGAAAATCTCTCGGTTTAAATAAGATTGTATTTTTTTATATAACCTTTGTCACGAACTTAACAAACCCTAAAAAGATATCATGCCTGAGCATCCCTTCTACCCCTGATTTCTCAACCACTTGATTTCTTTGTTTTTCGCTATTTATTATTTTTTTCACACACAACACTATATTCATTTAGGCTAATTTTTGAGATAGGAATTAGTGTTATGAATCTCAATCTTCCCTGTGGATCGAGACCCCGCTTTGAGCACTTTAATTTATTACACAAACGGCATGTACACTTGCATCACTATTAAATATCAATCTAATTAATAAGCTCGTAATTTAGGTGATGCACGCTATAAATAGAAAGCATGCAAGGCCAACATTGCCATCAAAGAACATGCATGTATATAAGAAATGTGTAAAGAACTTAGAAGAGAGGTCTAATTACATGAAAATAAGAATGACTTGCCTGTGTACCCTGCTGTTGTAAAGCTTCAACTTAATATTGGTTGTTTATCTTGTTACAAAGCTTCATCCGGACCATGGGTAAGCCCATTCGGCCTCCGCAGTTGGTCTTATCTCTAAAGTTAGACATGCTCTTCCAATAAACACTCAAATTCCAGGAAGCCAGCAATTAAGAAAAAAAAAAGGTTTTTATTCTCAAAAATAGGTGACTAGAGATCCCTAGGATATAGTTCTGTGGTAGTTATCACAGATATGGTTCATTTTCACCAACTTAATTATCTCAATTTAGTGACTTATAGAAGAAAAAGAAAGTAATCTTTTGAAATAATTACTGGTCTATCAAAATATTAAATAATAAATAAATACTAAAACTTATAAACCCATAGCTAAGTATGAGCCACAGTTTTGTGATAATTATCATGAAACCGAATTCATGTAATTATTATTCTTATAATTAACAGGTATGAAAAAACTACTATTAATGCCTATTTCAAAAGAAAATCTATGTAAGGTGAACAATCATATGATGTCGAAATTCCATCCTTTGTCCAAACATTGAAACGTTATATATCTCTAATATCAAAGAATTAAGTTAGTTTTTATAAAAATTAAATACTAGGGAAAATTACCAAAAAGTCCCTGGATATTTTCAAACTTCCACTGCAGTCTCTCTGACAACTGCATTTCCCATGAGATCTCTTCTTTTTTAATCCAAATTCTCTTTAGCCCTTGGTGTTACTTCCGTCAGTTAAATGGAAGTAAAATGTCACAAATGCCCATGTACCCATGTGAGATGGAAAAAAGCAAAAGAGACAATTTTCCCTCCAAGTCATATCACAATCAATGGAAAGCATGGTCATATCTTCCAATAAAGTTTTTTTTGTCAGAAAATAGAGGATATTTCACTCCTCCTTCTCATTCTTGCAATTCTTGTTGAACTTCTCCTTGTTTATCTTAGTTTGGTTGCCGAAACTTCAACTTTGTCTTTCCATATTATTTAGTTAGCAGGTTGAAGTGAAGATATTTACACGTAGATGTTGTTGTTGTTGTTGTTCTTCTTCTTCTTCTTCTTCTTCTTCTTCTTCTTCTTCTTCTTCATCTCCTTCATCTTCTTCATCTTCATCTCCTTCTTCTTCTTCATCTTCTTCATCTTCATCTTCATCTTCTTCTTCTTCTTCTTGTTATTTTGCATGCTTTTGCATCTAGAATATAATAAGCTTCTTCACTTTTGTCATTCTTTCGTGAATGTGAATTCTTATAAGTTTTTTGAAATTTCATATAGGCGTCATCAACAATGGAAACATTTTCCACCGTGGCATGATACAAACGAGAAGGACATGTGCTTCAATTCACCGTCTTAAGTTCATCGGAGTCGATCGTTTGGTGAGATATGCGCGTTGGGACCCTAAATGTTTCTCAAGTGAGAGTGAAGTTTGTATCGCTGACGATACAAAACACATTGCCTAATTGAGTCTGACATGAATTTTTAACGCATGTGTCATATATACCATAGTTTTAACAAATTTGTCATGGACATCAACATCAAGGAAGTGAGTGTGCTGCAGAGATAGAAACTTGGCCTCCTTGATCCCATCGTAATACAACAATCACTCGCTATTCTTTGGTTACTTGTCTTTTTATGTGTTCCCCGTGTTCTGGATGTCGAGTACTATGAATGACAATCATTTTCCTATGTATTAATATAACTTTACTATGTATTATTCATGGTTTTTGTGTACTCTACCCAGACTTCTGCTTTATTATTCTAATTTCCGTGTATGATATATGTTTCCTATGTAGAGTATTTGTTTCAGTGTGTATTTTTGTAATTTTTTTCAACGCAAAGTGTCCTTGTCGATGCAAACGATGAACCCCAATGGCGATAGTTTTCTCTCCCAACATAATTCTTCTGGGGCATTTTGACTTTAAGACAAAATTTGGACTTTATATACATAAACAATGATAAAAATCGGGTGAGTCAGAGGTGCGCTACTTGAGATGCCAATGGCGAGTGCATGCTCGAAAGAGGGAAATGTAGCGTGTTCCAAAGCAAGACAATTCAATTAACTCACATTTATGGTGGAGGCATTAGTACGATAGTGCATCCAAAAGAAAGCAGAAATGAGTTTTCGAACGTGTCATGCGTAAATTGAAAGAACGACCATTGTATAGAGCGATGACATACCATACATGTCATCTAGTTTCGGGTATGCTCCCGCAGAAGATGGGAAGTACATGGTCTACCGTATAAGCATGCATGTGTTACGATCATGCAAACAGACACAAATGTCCCATTTTACGTATACGATTAATTCACAGTTGAATGGTATCGTTGGGCGTATGGCAACCCAATATCCTTGATTTTCTGACAGTGACACGCTATCTAACGATAAGCATGGGCTTTGAATTCAGCCGCGAATATCAAAAAAATGGTTCGGTCATCCAAGAAGGAAGAGAATCGAGTCACAAGCCTTCGATGTCTGCTATTTACATTGTAGCCGGTGCCATCAAGCTGGACATAATCGTAGATCATGTAATGCAGTCATAGCGGACTGAACATTCTATTCATAATGCTAATGTAATTTATTAGTTTTTACTGTTGCCATATTTAGTTTCTGTCTAATATAAGCATGAACTTTGTTTGTTTTGTTGTTGTTGTGTAGTTTTCTTTTTTACTTGTGTATTAAATTTGTTTCCTGTGTATATATTTGGAGTACTATGTATTATTATCGTTTCATGTGTAGAAAACCGGCTTCCTGTGGTGTGCTTTGGTTTGCTATGTACTATATCTGTTTCCTATGTGTTATATCAGGTTGGTGTGTATTATTTACATTTCCTCTGTATCTTCAACTTTTCCTGTTTAGTAAAATACGTTGATCTGCATTATTTTCTATATACATTTCTTATTTAAGGGCGATTTTGTAATTAACTGTATATGCAATGTTTTCATTCACAATAAACAAAAAAAAACACAAGTACACATATGGAAATTAAAGTTATGAAAATATTATTGTTCACATGAATACGGAATACATCAACATTATGACTGTTTTGAAACGGCTTCGCGTCGTTTGCAGCAACTTCTTTTTGCTGTCGATCTCCTAACCGTCAACAATTCTCTTTGTCACTAGCTGACACAAGTTCGAAGAACTACAAAGCAAGCACACAACAAATACAATGTCATCAGCATATCATACACAATTAAACTATAATATACACATAAAAGTGAAACACTACACATTAATTACATTTTATACACAAAAAGTAAGGATTCAGCGTTTAAGCCTACCGTTGTCTCCTCCATCATATATAACACACCATTAAAATTAAGAAAAACTTAATTTATACAGTTGGTTTCCATCATGTATAACACACCATTAAAATTAAGAAAAGTTTAATTAAAATAGTTAGTAAACATGTATATATATTGCATGGACCAATTTTTCAAAATTATAAAAAAATAAAACCAAATTACAAATTCAATAATTCTTCAAAATTGAAGAAAAACTTAATATTTTTTTGAATTTTTTTAATGAATAACGGTCTAATTAGATATGTAATGAATTTTTTTATAAAGTTCAATAAATCATAATTTCATTAATAAAAAATTACAACAACAAAAAAAACAACAATGTGGCATGACAAGAAAAAAGCAAAGAAATTGGGATAGATCATTAAGAGTGATTGGTATTCTTACAAAATAAAATAAGTTTTATTAATCAACTCAAAAATAATTCCATTAATTACTTATAAAATAATAATTAAATATTATTCAAAACTATCTTAATCTTTAAACAAAATTAAAATACTATAAATTTAGAAAAAAAAATTTAAAATTTATTATCTTCAAAATAAAAAGAATAAAGTTTCAAATTCAATTTTTAACAATATTATAATAATAATAATAATAATAATAATAATATCCAAACTTTGGTTTCGATCTCAAATCCCAACAATCCAACCGTCCTCGCTAGTGGTTCCCAAGGAAAAAATGGGGTTAAAATCGTCATTTCAGCAGGTTGAAATGATGAGTAATTAATTCTTCCCCTCAAAGGCATTGGTGTAATTTTATAGTGATTTTAATGTCTCCATTTTCTCCGTCAAGTGTTAATGGGCTGAAAAGTAAATAAAAGAAAAAAAAAAAGGGACCTGTGATAAAACTCAATACTTTGAAGGATTAAATGGGATTATCCAAATTTTTTAGGGATTTTTGGGTATTTCTGAAAATAATTTCCGGCTAGGTTTGTATTTCTGAAGTACTTTTCCGCTGTCCTACCTGTCTAGGCTACCAGATCAGACAAAGTTGTACAACAAGATATGTCACCCTCTAGTGTGATCACATGCCACTGTACGTTGTTAAGTAAGAATGATATGTGGGACAATAATTGAAGTACTTTTTGCCATCATTGGCATGTTGGAACGTCATTATTTATTTAATTTTGGCAAAGAATGCCCTCTATTTTTACCAAAAATAATAAATTTTTATAATTTAAATATTTTCAACAGTATGTATATTTTTTTAATAGAAATAAAGTCCTTTCTAACATATATTTATTTGCAGGTTCAAATGATCCACAGTTTTTTTATTGCTTGTGATCGATGTTTGTCTGGGAAAATAGTGATTTCTACACCAGACACATCAACTTGTTTTTAAAATTTTAAAGTATTAAAATAAATATATTTTATAATTTTTTTACAAAATATAAAAAAATAAACTTCAAATTTTAAAATATTTAAGTTTTATTAGTATAAATGAAGTGAATTTTTTATTAGCTCACATAAAAAATGTTCTTTTTAATCTAATATTTGAGAAATTCTCTTAGAAATATCTTAAACTTGACTACAATGACAATGAGAATGAAAAAGTGGATACGTCAGCGTTCATTCAAAATAAAGAGCAAAGTCTGAGGAAGGAAAGATGGGCCAGCCTACAGAAAAGAACGACGAGGGTGGTGATGCAGGAGCCCTAAAACAAAAGAGAAAACAGCGAGGAAAAACACGAGAACAACCCTATACTGGGAAAAGGATCCCAGGAGAAATTACAAACAATAAGAATTATTTATAATACAAGATATATATATATATATAAATCTAAATCATATTATTATTAAAAAATAAAAACTAAAAACTAAAAGTAGTAAAAAGAATCTGAAAAAATTTGCGGTGGTTGAGGAAATAAAACTAAAAAACTATAAATTAACAATATCTTGAATATTATCTATGTAGAGAAGTCTGGAATATATACTACAATTCAACAATTCAAGTTGATTTCTTTAGTGTTTTTTTCTTTCACTTTTGAGATGTAAAAACCAAAGAAAGAATAGTTAGTCAATTCTTAAAATAATGTCCTTGATTGGGAGGAACTTAAATGAAGAAATTATCTAATTATGTTCCGGCCATATGGTCCAACCATATATAATATTTCCAAGATATCAGTTAGATTTTTTATATTATTTGGGGATGAAAATATGAAGTATTTGTATGCTTGTGGTTAACTTGGGCAAGTTAAGAACCCTAGGACATTAATTTTAAAGTTTTACATATAGGCCTTGCATGTGTATTTGTCAATCACCATCCTGCTGAGTCATGACAACTTTCTTAAATTTATTTTAGTTCTGTAGAAAAACAGTGTCTTAAATTGTTGATGCATAAAGGAATAATTCAAGTTTCATACATAAAATACTCAACTCAGGGAGAGGCGGAATAAATATCAATCATTTACATAGTTTTTTTTTAAAATAAAACAAACTAAAGTTATTAATTTATTAAAAAGGAGAACCGAGATGAGACAACCAATAGAAAACACTAAAAATTACAAACAAAAGCTGAAACAATATTGACTCTTTGTTAAATTTATTTACATAGGTTTTTTTTTTTATACAGATAAATTACATCTCAAACATTTATTTATATATAGAAAATATTAACTCTTTCATTACAAGAATGACAACACTCGACGTCGTGCTAGATCTTGACAAAATCCTAACCATAGACCTACGTGTTAGAGTTTTTATTGTCTGGCATTCTTTCAACCAAGAATAGACCTGAACGGTTGAACTTGAACCAATACATTATACTATTGCAGATTGATAGCTAGACACCTTTTTGCTTTCCAATCGCAATCATTTTTCAGCGACTGCTTCGGATACATTCATAATTTAATAAAATAAATAAATCAGCAAATTTATTAGAAAAAGAGATGAACAAAAATATCAATGATAAAGAAAAAATAAAATCGAACGACAAACAACTGATAAAGAGAAGTTTGGTATCTTTCACCCAGGAATAAAAATAACAGGGACATATACACTTACTTTCAATTACTATATATATATATTAATGTATAAATATCACGTCATTCAGCAGTCTCTCATACAATATTCTTTAGTCCCAGTCAGAAGCATGTTTCTGACTGGGACTAAAGATACTATGCAAATTTATACAAGTCTTGCATATTTGTAAAACTTGTAAGACGTAATGATACTATGCAAATGCGTAAACCTTATGATGTTCAGTAAGGTGATCTTTCATAAACCTCAATAAAATTATAAAGGATAACCATAATATAATGAGTTCAGCTGTACTCTGGAGGTGTCCCTTTCACTCACTCACCGACAAGGAAGACCAGATCTGTTGTTTTTGACAAGTCCCTGATAAAAATTCTGGGTTTCTTTCACAAGGAAATGCTATTATTTGAGATAAGGAAATCTCAAAGCATCCAATGAAAACGCAACGACTCCCGCTGGAAAAGGATATATATATATATATATATATAAATAAAAATTAAATAAATCATAATTTATTAAAATGGTTTGGAAGAGGATTGAGAATCCCAGAAATTTGAGTTTTACCCATAAATGGTTTTTCAATTTGATATTGTGGAAATAAGAACACTACTGTATCAACATGACGTCATCAAAGATGCTGGCAGCCAATGATAGGTAAGTATCCTTATCCAAGTAGACTTTTATTCCAGACTGGTAGTTACCATGGGGAATCGAGACGGGCTAGCCAATCTTGCCAAGCTGGGTTTATAAATTTTATTGTTTTTTATTATATAATCTAAGCGATATATTGCGTAATTATCTCTGAAAGATCCCGACGCTTTCTTTACTTTAAAAAGCTTTATTAAATCGAGACAATCCAACTGGACTGAGCGCTGAACACATCTTGCGATTACTATAAGAATCATCATGGAACCGGCTCATGTGAATCATCTCTCACTCGAATAATGTGCATGTTTGCTAGACTCGCAATGTAATTTAAATTAACCATATTGCATAATATAATAGAGAAATTATACTCATCTTGATGTATAACCTTTTTTCCCCAAACACTTGGGTTCAGTTTGATTCGCATATTTTGTACAACCAGTGCAACACAATACAGATAATTAAAAATATAACATAGTGCTTTATGTTGCTAATGTTGTTATATATTTGAAGTTCAATTAATATCATAAAAATATAACTAGATAAAAATGATAAAATTATCATGATATCTTTTGTATTATTCTAATGAGTCGACAATGGCGCTAGTTAGTGGCGCAGGTGATGCGAGAGTGATGGAATGATATCGGGTGGACAATCACGAGAGTCAATGGTGGCTAGTAAGTTGTTGGCGATAGTGACCAAATAACACCGGTGGGCGACGACTAGTGATGGTTACCGGTGGTGTTTTGTCCATAGCAATCGACGCTGATCGCCTGGCGCGGTGAATGCTGGTTGGCGAAGATGGATAGTGGTCAAGCATCACTATAATTTTTCATTTTACTTAAAAACAATAATGTTTAGTAGTTGCCATGTCATTCACTTAAATTCTTGTATCATGGTTTTTGTAAAATATAATTAAACTGGTGCTATCTCTCACCACTCTTTTATTCATATACCCATACTTTATTTTACAAATCAAATACAAGAAAAGTTATGTTGTGCTATCCCTCATTTTTATGGATCAAACACAACCTTGAACTAATAATTTGCAGCTAAATTATTTTAATTAATTATGATTTATCTATTAAAAACAATTTGCAACTGCCAGAGATGTTTTTAATCTATGCAATTCCTTTCTATCAAATGAGCTGTCCAAATGATTATTCCAAATATTGATTGAGATTAAGAATAATTCGATTGATAAAAATCATAGACATATATGAGCATTTTATTCTTAAATTTGGTGAGATTTCTACAAACACACCCCCTTTGTGATAAAAGAATAATTATTTTTTCTTTTAAGAGTTAGAGGTCAGGGCTCAACTCCCACCAGCAATAGTAGAGATAAATAGCTTATCTACTTTATCAAAAATAAATAAATAAACAAACATAAACATATCAAACTAACTACACCCCAAACAAATTAACATTATAAAATGAAAAGAGCAAATTAATAAATATGTGATTTTTTCATGTTTTTCGAAAAAAAAAAAATGAAACATACTATATACATCTACTCAGTGGCGGAACTAGAAGGAAGATAAAGGGAGTGCTTGACTCAAGGAACTAAAAACAAATTTTAAAAGTTTTCTAAATATATATATATATATATATATATCTCGAATGATACGTATTACCGTCCGATCCATCCAATTTTAATGAAAAATAAAATTTGAGGACTATAAATTTACATGAATAATTTTATTTGAGGAGCTGATCAGTAAAAGTCAAAAATAAACAATATATTTTTATAAATATATATGTTATATCATAGTTTATAGTCATGTCAACAAATAAATTTTAACTATCTAAAAATATAATTTTTATACTATATAAAAATAATTTTGCAAAAACAAAGGTGTCAAATAATAAATTTTTATATAATTTTACTACGTGACTACTTTTGTAATATATCAATAGGTCAAATAATAAATTTTGATAATATATTTTTAAATACTATTTTTAGAGTATAGTATTAATTTGGAAATTTTTGAAATTTAAAAAAAACTAAAAATAAAAACGAGATTGAGGATGCTTCCTCTGGCCTCCTCCCTTAGCGTGTGTGTATATACATTATTGGGGTAAGGTGCTCACACCCTGATCGCGCTTTGCATCTCGTTAGAAGTGATCACCAATCATTTTATTGTTTTCTGGTCACCGATCATGGCCTTTTAGATTATTAGAATGTATGATAAATATATTATAAATCTATAAATCTATTATTTATTATAATTTCAGAACTCGTATGATACTAAATGATTTTCACTTTTGTTGACGTTTAAGTATATTCTGATCGAAATAAACTTCCTCGAAGATAAATACAAAAATATAAAAGGTGCTTAATTGTCACTCAATTTGTCAATAAATAAATAAAAACTAGTAAATAGGCTTTTGGGAAGTCATAATGTGGGTGAAGAGTATGAAATGAGAATTTTTGTGCCTAAGTAATGTACTAAAAGATATTTATAAATTTTATATTGGTACTACTCATTTACTGTTTACCAATTTCCTTGTGAGAGGAGTCATACCACTAGAATTGTAAGATTTGTAGGGGGCTATCATTGTAGGCTTGTGATCGAGCTATGTAATAAGTCCCAATTGTTTTGTGTGTTAGTCCATCCCATATCGTAGAATTTTTACGAATTATAACACACTATAATCGTGCACCACTATATCTGTATGTCTATCTTTTTGACAAACTTCATGAAGCCACCCTTGTCGCCATTAAAAACAAAAAAACAAAAAAAAAAACAAGTATGATTTAAAATCAACAGCTGTAATATAGCCTCCTCTGACAAACACCTCTTAGAATATTTATCCTGCCACTCTAGAAATGAATCATGCATGCATGCAGTTAATTAAGCAAATGATTTCGGCAAAAAGGGATAATAATTAAGCCAACATGTTATAGATAATATTCGGAGGCTTATCATCCTTCTGATTCACGGAAAGATTAATTATGAAGTAATTACATAAAATAGTAAAATGTTCTAGAAATCCATGTCCAGAAGAAAAGAAGCCCATCCTGCATCTTCTTGCAGAAAGAACTCACCATCTCCATTTCCTCCAATATTCCCAACTTCAAAGCTGGTCTGCATTTCCCCGACTATCATACCATCAATGTCCAAGAAGACATCATCAAGCTTCTCAGGGATGACTGCTGCACTCTTTTTCCTTGCGACATTAATATTGTTCGCTGATGGTGGTAGTGGATCTACATTAATTCCAGACTTGTCTTGCAAATGTCCTTGGTGCCCTGGTTGATCCTTCAACCAGCTCCAGTTCACTGGAATGGTCCAAGGTTGTGGCTTGATGATCTTAAATTCTCCTTTTTTCTCTCTTGGCTTTATACCGGCGGTACCTTTAGCAATAATTTTGGGGTTCCATAACTTCTCTTTGGCGGTACTCTTTTTGCTTAAATGAGTGTTCCAGTGATTCTTGATATCATTGGCTGTCCTTCCTGGGAGTCTTCCTGCAATTAGTGACCATCTGAGAACAAATGATACCCTTGTTAATCAATCAATCATTTCAAGATATGAGCATAATGCAGATCATTAAACAAGTTAATTAATAGCGGTGCATTCCTCCATCTACATGAAGACTCACATTAACTTTGTTTAAATATAGTTTACAGAGAATCTGTCCTCGCTCACATGAAGAAAGGTGGAGTTACCAGCTTTTTTTTTCTCTTTCATTTATACTTTCAGTCTATATCTTGCAGATCATGACAAGAGATATATGTGCATTTTGGCCCAACAAATTTCATGCTTGATATATGTTAACAAAGACTTGCCTATTGCCAAGGAGCTTATGGAGCCTAATGATAAGGTCCTCCTCATCATCTTCAAACCTCCCTCTCTTGATGCTTGGACTGAGATAGTTCAGCCACCTAAGCCTACAGCTCTTCCGACATCGATTCAGACCTTCAAAACCATTGCTCACAGCTTATATATATAAAGCTTCTCAAACAAATAATGAAGAAACGTAATAATAGAGAAGAATATGTACACACCTGCTTTGGAGGGCACGTCGCACCATTTTATTGCACCATACTTCTCCATGCATCTCCTCAGCCGTGAATCCTCTTCCTCACTCCATGCTCCTCTACGAAGGGCTGAAGTGTTTCCATCTTTAGCCATACACTTCCCCATCTTATCAACAACTAGTGCTATTACCGCTTTTGGTGCTCAAGAATGGAATTCATCAAGCATGCTGTGTTACTAGATTTATAGCAACTAATTAAGGTAGAACTTTCATCATATAGAGCATCACTGGAGATATGTAGGTAAATATGAAGTAATAACTATTTGTAAGAAGATGATAAAAAACGCGTCGTTTTGGGATGAAAGATTGATACTTTTGACAGGCTAGAAAACCTACCTGTGGGCCCGTTCAGTAGTGGTCCAAGAGTGTACAAGGCATTTTGCCTTGTATTGATACGGCCAGAAGGATGCAGAAATAAAGAGATCAATTTTAAAAACTTATATATGTGAGAAGAATTTGTGGAAATTCTTCTCACATATTATGCTATAGCTTATATATGGTCTAGCTTTGTTACGATTGGTTTGTTAGTATTTTTTGTTGTGTTGTTCTTTACTTTTTGCTTTTTTAATTAATTAGTGGTTTATCCATCCTTTTAAATTAAAAAATAAATAATTTGTGAAAATGATAATTCTGCTCAGCAGGCAATGCCAATTTTTTTTTTAGTAGTCAGTAAATCACATGCATTACAAAAATAATGTAAATTAAAACAGCCCACTAATAGTAGACATCAGCAAAATACAATCAAAGAGAAAAATAAAATACAACCATGGAGTAGGAGACTCTTTCTGTCAGTCTATGCAGGTCTGTGTTTCCAGACATTGTCCTTCACCAGTTATGCTTTTTTTTTTCTTCTTGTGGATTTTGTTAATTTCTTATTCTTGTTGTGACTCACCTCTAGTGATTGTTCTCTATTTTTCTTTTTCTTTTTTTTCTTTTTCTTGTGTTTGTTTCATTTGTTATTTTTTTCAAAATAAATAAAATAAAATACAAAAACCAACAAAGAAAGATACAGAGACTCTAAACAAAATAATAACCCCTGCATACCCAGTTTTCCTACTTAATGGCAAATAGATGAGGCAATCGTAATCATATATATATATATATATAACCTGCATCTCCTAAAATAATGATTATTGGGTTAAGAGGGTACGATCAAATATGCATGCGAGACCTTTGCGTCTCACTTTCATAAACAGTTTGACTCTGAGTTTGACTTTCGACTCAGAATTTATTAGAATATGCTGCAATCCAATAAAGATCATTCATGCTCACCTCACCTTCTTATGGGTTTCATTCTCTCTGGAGGAAATCAAGCGGGCAACATCTAAAGTTGGTGCAGACAATGCTCCTTGATTCAACATGGTTGCCATTCTTTTTTATTAGAACAATTACACCGATGTCCAAAGTCTGTAAGCTTTGTACTGACTTTTACTTCAGTCATGTCAATTTGGAACGCATCAATTGAGCTAATATAGCCCTCATATTGAAAATGAAATTCCATAAGCCTGTTTTTTAACTTCAGCCATGTTTTAGCCTTATAAATTCGTCACTTAAAATTATCTCCAAGGTTTTGTCATCTCACTTGAGTAAGATTTTAAATTACCTCTTGGATCCTAACTAATCAGCCTTTAATAAAGACATGTGGATTGCAGACAACATCTACCTTCCGTGTACTTCCTAGGTTTTTGTGGAATCTGGGGGCATTTATGCTCATTAGTGACTTAATCACATGGGGCCATGTATGACCCCCAGGTAATCCTCTGGAATTATCTTTCATGTTGGTTTTCACCTTGATTTACTTCCTTTTCGTTCTTTTTTATACAAGCTCATAATCTACAACTTGCATACTCACAAGTGGTGAACTAATCAAGCACCAATCCAGGCAAAATTTGTTAAAAAAAAGACATCCTAAGTGTATTGTTTTGATAGTAAAAAATATACATAATTAAGGACTTATTAAGAACCATACTGAAAATGTGAGCCCCACCCCTTAAATTAGATCCTAGCCGTCAATGCAAGCTTTTTCAATCAGAGCCATTGATTTATAAGATTTTAAAACCCTTGCTCTTATCCTTACGTTCTACAAAATATCACGATCGATTGCGAGCTCCACCGCCACGACCTCTTATAAAAAACCTAGCCCTCTTTTCCTTTACTTCATGGTGGTGCCCGTGGCGAGGACGAGTGGATCTTCTTATCGAGTGTTGTTTTGCTTCTTTTCAGGTAGGATCTTTGAGCTTGTTGCATAATTAATGATTATTATTGATCTTTGGTTGGCTCTAGATTTATTTCTTTCTCGAAAACCCTAAAATTTGTTCCTATTTGTGATTCACCTTTAAACTTTAGATTTAGACCTTGAGTTTCTAGGGTTTGTTCCCAATTTGTAGTTTGAAGGAGTTTTGTTTCTCTTTTGATGTATGCACCTAAGCATATTCTTAGGACCTTTGACCGTGATGCTTGTATGGATTTAATCACATCTCAAGGATAAGATTTTGCATGATATATTTGATGTAATGTGAAGTATAGTTGATTGAGGTATAATCTTTCGCCATGAGAAAGGAATTGTTAGTTGATTTAATTTGAGAGGTTTCAGATTTTCGTTTTTGACAATAGCAGAAATCCCTCTCCATGTAGATTTTGATGTTACCTAAATACCTGCAAAATTTCAGATTGATTGCATCTGTAGTCTGTGAGATATAGCCTTTTTAGTATAATTGTCTCGGATGATATTTCTGTGCAGAACTTGAAGAATCATGGCCGATTTTGATGATCAGAGAGATTGACTTAGATAAGGTGAAAAATAAGAAAGTCGTTCATTTTTGAGTTGTCTGATTGTCAGTAAAATTTTATTAAGTTTGGAGTTGTAGGTTAAGAGATATGCATATTTTAATAGTATATGTCTGAATTATAAGTTTGCAGAAATACTTGGAGATTCAATTGAATGTTATAAATTGATTAGTACTCTAAATTATGTGAATTTCGGCTATGTTATAGTGTTAGGTGTCTATTATTCCCAGAATTTTTAAATTTGTGATTTGGAAAAGTGTGAGTGAAGTTTTGAGGGTTTTAGTACTCACTGATCATGTTGGAATTATTGATTTGGCTTTTAGAGTGGGTAATTGCTATTGTACCCTCACAATAATCAATATTTGGGAGTGTAGAATAATACTTTGAACTTTTTGCATTTGTACCCTTCTAAAAATCTTTTTATTTAATATTATTGTTTGTTAACTTCGATTTGTTATTTGAAAGCTAATAGGATCTCTTCCCAAATATAGGGCATGCCAAAGGTGTAAGGTTTGAGAGTATTTTTGGGCGTTAATCAGGTAAGTATCCCACATATAAATCCTATTATATGTATATACTTGAAAATTCAAGTTTTGTGAACTTTTGGAGTTTTTAAAGAAAATTAATGATTATTTTGACATATATATTTTAAATTATTTGTTCATGTTTGGATTCAAGTAACTGGTTTATTTTGCTATGATAAAATGGGATCATACGACTGATAAAAATTTTGTTTGGCAAATTATTCGTATCTTGCCCAATCCGAATTTTGTTAGTTTATTGTTTTGTGAATATGCCGTATTTTGACATAGAAACTAGTCCCCAATTAACTATGCAATAACCCTGTCACTGGGGGTTAAACACTGACCGTGTCGACACGTATTTTGTTATAGAAACTATAGTTTCCCACCGTTTGCCGTCGGTGAAGAATATCGGCCTTTGATAATTTTGGCTCGTGCCACCGAGGGTAAAAATATGGCTTTTGATAAATTTTGTCTCGGGTCACTGAGGGTAAATATATGAATTTTGTGATTTTGTTTTGGCAATAGTTGTTTGGGGGACCTATATGCTCAGTTTTGACATCTTTGTTTACTTGAAATAATTCGGTTTTCGATTTTTCTCATTTTTGATAAATTATGATTTTTGTATAATTGATCCCTATATTTTTAGTGGATGCTTACTGGGCTGTCAAGCTCATAAATTTTGTTGATATTTTTTTTCGGATTAGGAGTAGAGGTCGAGTGCGAGATAGCTTATGAAGGATCGTTGGGCCATCGCCGTTTTATTTAACTTGTAATAAGTCCCGATTGTTGTGAGCCTAGGTTTTTATTTGAATAAGTTTATATTTTTTTATTACAATCCAGCGAGTTTTTATTCATTGTTACGTTTTTGAATCGAGTTTGAGACCTTGTATGCCTACTTGGTTTCGGCCTTGTAAGTGTACGTGCCGTTTGTCGGCGTCCGGTCCATAAAAAGTCGGGTTCGGGAGTGTGAGAAAATATATTCTATTTAATATTTATAATTATCGTTAAAAATATTTCAATTATCTTTAAAAAAATTAAGAAGATGGGTTACGAGTGAAAGATTAGGACGAGACCCACAAGACTAAAGAGATAGATGTATGTGGCATGTTATTGGCAACAACAAATTTAATTAATGTGATATCAAGTTTGAAAATGAAATGTAAAGGTTTGATGGTTGGCCCCAAAACGAAGCAACAGCTTTAACAACTTGCTTTCTCTCAAAGTGAAAGAAAAATCCGAAGGAATCTCATATGTGAACATGTATGTAATTTTATTTTTATTTTTTTGATAAAAGTGGATAAACCACAAATTTTATTAAAAATGAAACAGTAAAATCAAGTAAAGTACAAATAAACTAAAAAAGACTGAAGCTCTCACTAGAGATGAGGAGCAATAAGAACTAAGAACAAAAGCAAGGAGAAGATAACAAGCCAATAAATCAGCTTTGTAGACGGGAACCACCAAAAGGGGATACAGGTCTACAGGTTTGAGAGTAGGGAGCACTACTCCAACTCTGGAATAGGATCTGGATCGCTTGGAATGTTTTAAACCCTAGCGCTGATGAAATTGATGAGAGCACTTGATTTTTCGAGAAGCATTAGCCTAAGTCTGCTGGAGATTATCGGATGCATCGAAAACCAAGAGAGTAGTATATTAGCAATTTTTAACGATAGAAAGAGTGAGTAAGTAGTCATCGTAAATTGAAATATCACGGTTGTTGCACTCAAGCCAAATATTCCAAATAATAGCTCTAATGCAAAGATCCCAGAGGGATTGGCATTGAGGAGGAAATGAAGTGATCCAAGTGGTCCAAATCGACGAGATGAAGGAGGGGCTGGAATTAATTTCCAAAAGTTGCGCAAAGAAAGACCAGATACATGTTGTGTATAAGAAATCAATGAAGAGATGATCAACAGATTCGGAGGCCCTGTGGCAGAGTATGCATGTATTAGTTGTATTTTGGAAGTTACACCCTTTTCTAGAAAAGGTTTGTAAGGGTGAGAATTTTATATACCCAAGCGAGCCGACAAAAATAAGGTTATTTTTAATTGGGCATCTAATTTTTCCGAATTTTGTATAAAGTGGACAGCGAATACCTCCATCGATAAGAAACTTGTAATAAGATTTTACCGAGAAGATTCCACTTTTATCCAGGGGCCAAGTATAGAAGTCTTCATGATCACTGGTACAATCCAGGATCACATTCAAAATAAGAGTTAATTCTCCAGAGGTAGAGTTAAGGAAGAGATTTTTAGGGGAACTAACTTGTTGAGCGTGACTGTGATCGAGGATCAATACAATTATTGAAAAAGATGAGGCCAAAGATCTTTCGAGTTTTTCCCGGAGAACCACCTATCGTGCCAAAAGTAGGTGTTGACCCCATTTCTAATTGTTTTTAGAGGCGCGAGGAGCGAAAAGAATTGAGAGAAGAAAGTATCCTACAGCATGATTGATTTCTTGGAGGTGGGAGAAAAAGAGGACAAAGCGAGTTTGTGGCAAAATAGTTAACTTTAATAATTTTTGGCCCATAAGCCATTAGGGCTAGAATTAATTTTCCACCACCATTTTCCAAGAAGGGCACTATTGAAGTCCTGGATATTAAGAATTCCCCAACCACCCATATATGTTTTGAGGTGCTCAAATCTTTTTCCAGGCAACATTAAAATGTCTGTAATTTTCATATGTTAATTTCCACAGTAATATTATGCAAGACCTTAAAATTTGTTATTTTAGAGAGTGTTTGTTATGTTTCTTTTCTTTTAATAAATCTATAGTTTATTCACCTTATTCAAAAATATTTTAGTTCACACGAATAAATCAAAAGTGATGGAAACAATGAAGTCACATTTCCATAGAACTCTCTTTTAATTAAAAGTGAGACTTTTGACTCTTAGATAAATCAAGAAGGTGGACACATTAAAACTGATATTTTATCAATTTTTTTTTATAAAGTGGATAAACCACATGCATTAAAAACTAATGGAAAAAGATACAAACTCCCACCAGTAGTGGAACAGACAGTGAGAAACAGTCAAAGAGTAAAGGAACGACCACAAAACATGATAGAAGAAAACAACAAAAAGGGAATGAACCCCAAAGATCCCTCCCCCCTCCCCGGAAGGAGACAAGGGTCGTTTTCCAAGTGACACGCGACAACTTTGTGAAATTGGCCTCCCTTGGCCCAAGTTGGTTGTTGAGGAACTCCAAGCAGCGCATAGCGGAAAGGCGAAGAAGCTTGATCCTCTAATTTGCTATTTTGGCCTTAGAGTCTGCATTTATCCGCGAAAGTGGGATGTGATATGACTAAGTTTGTCCCATAGCTTAATTGGAAAATCTCTCTCTCTCTCTCTCTCTCTCTCTCTCTCTCTCTCTCTCTATTTTTTTAACAAAGTCGACAAGCGACAAAATAAAAGACAAATTGTTACGGAGTATACAGATTCATGATGGCTTAGTCGACCTCTTCTATTAAATTTCTTTTTTATCTAATCTCAACTACCATTAAAATACTTACTGTGAAAGAAAGCCCCATTGGAGGAGAGAAAAACTCTTTTTCTGAAACAACTTCAGAGAAGCTTGAAGTTTGCAAACCCTCAAGGGTGAGCTAAATAGCCCCGATGGTCGATAGTAGCACCATCTAGCATCTCTCAATGCTTACACCTTGAGACTCCTAGGGACCTCCTCTCTTCTCTAGGAGTAGTCATGTCTGTGTTGTGTCTTCTGATTTTCTCCACGTCTAGTGGACTATATACTATTGTGCTATTTGTTTTGGTTATTCCACTTACTGTTGGTCACGCCTACATTGTAGGGCGCACTTGTTTGAAGGCACTTTTTGTCTTCTTAATTAGCTATGTTGTACTTTTCCCTCTTTTTCTAATAAATGTGAGCTTATCCACTTTTGTCAAAGAAAAAAATAATAAACAACCTCAATCACATTAATAAATATAAATAAGAAAAATATATGTTAGAGCTAGCGCTCTATAATTGGTATTATTTGACGCGTGTAGAAGATGACATAGTAAAAGTGATGAAGTGCCAATATGATGAGGTGGCGCACAATGAAGACATGAAGGCTATTATTGGAGATACTATTTTTTGCCAAGGAACATCAAGGTGAAAGGATCTCTCTTGAAAAACAAGCCATAAAGAGAAAATCTAAAATTATGATTTAATCTATCTTTGGTAACTCTATTTCTCATGAGAGATTTATTACTTGGAGGCCAAGATTTGGAGATCTTTAGTTTGGTGTAAAGGTTAATTGAAGGAACAAACTAAGAAAGGCAACACCAAACTATGAAGATTCTCAAGACCATAATTAGCAATTCAATTTAAAGAAAAGATCCAAACCTAATTATGGGTGAAGCTATTTGAAGACTCAAGCTATTCTAAAGAAGGGCACTAGCTATCTTTGGAAAGTGCATACAGTTAAAGAAGATTGATGACCCCAGCTTGGATGATTGAAGATCATGCACTCTGATAATCTATATCTATAGCTACGAAATTCATAGCTACAAAATATAAGCCCTAGAGTTCAACTATGCCCCGAAACATCTACAAATTAGCCATCCATTAATGGAGGGCAAGCATTTAGATACAAAGAATAAAAAGGTAAACATAGGATCCTCAGAAACCTTCTTGTCAATCCCTAAGATGGAGAGTCGCCGAGGTAGAGTCCACGCGCGCCGCCAAGGTGAGCTTAGGACTCACGATCTCTAATCCCCTTGAATGCCCAGAGTTAAATCCCTCTCCAAATCTTACCTAACATCTTGGAGATTAGGCCCCTTTTTCTTCCTCAATCTCGCCTAAAAATTGCCCTAAAAGAATAGAGATAGAATAGATGATGCCTAAGAAATCCTCTTAAGTTCTATTTATACCCAAGTGCTTTACAGTGCTTATGGGCGTAAGAGCCTGAGGCTATAAGGGAGCTAGGAGAGGATAGTCGAGCCTTAGCAGGAACACTACAGGCGTAAGCCTTATCAGTGAGGTCTTACGAGATATGTTCACGGTCCGACTACGGTACATGAGAGCTATGAGTAAAAGCTATTGTTGCTTCTGCATTGCCACTACGACGTACATTGTAGTTGTAAGCTCCTATAGATGGTCCTTATAGGCATCTTTACAGGCGTAAGCCTTGCCTGTAAGGTCCTCAGAATTGACTTTGAATCCTCCTTACGGGCATAAGCATGCCCCATGAAGCCCTTGGACTATATTCTACGGCAGTAAGGCAAACTATAAAACTACACGTAAACCACAGGTTTTGCCTAATCCTTGTTCTAATGATCGGAAAGCTCCAGACTTCATTGTTTTTCGGTCTAAATTGCTTCTTTTGGATCTCTCTCGCATTTAAGCACTGCCCTAAGTCTGTTAATGCAAAACACACTATATTTAGCATCGAATTCCACATTATGGTTCTAATACATGCCAAATGAGTGTACAAATAGATATGAAAATACATAAACAATATACAGCTCATGGGTTCGCGATAATGTGAAAAATATTCAGAAATCGTCGATAATCGAGCATATGCAGTAGCTTGGTTATTGTATCAATAATAATATTAAACTAATGTGAAGGATTACGATAGTAAAATATTACTGAGAAATAAAGTGGTGATCGATTATCAGCAAAAATAGGTGATCAGATTCAAATTCTAGGAGTTGGTGGTAATCGGTAATATTATTTTTTTAGATTATGCTCTCACATGATTTAATCTAATACCTTTTTATACTCATTATTAAAATTCTATGTTTTTCTCCTTTCAATTATTTTTGGTCGACACCATCCAGAGCCATCGCCATCCACATCGCCATGCAGTCGTGCTATAGCAACTTTAAATTTGGTATAGGGACTTCAAAAAGAATGGTTGAAATTAGATTAAATTTGCTCAAAATTTTAAATACAAAAGTATTTTAAAAAATATGCCAAAAAAATAATTTTTGATATTATAACTTAATTATTTATTTATCTAAATTTGTAGGGGTAGTTAGATAAATTTGATGTATTCTGAGTTGATTAAGCATAATATACGAAATATGGTAATGATAGATTACTGATAATATAAATTGTCAATAAAAATAATAATCTTAATTTTTCAAAAATATTTTTGGGCATATATTATTTTTTGATTTTTATTATATAACAATTTTTGTTATCGTGAGCTACTATAAATTAAACGGTCCCTCAAACTAATATTTCTTGGTGTTGCCAACACTCATCAGTTATTAGCCATGCATTCTTCCTCTCGATATAGTCTGGCCTCCCTCCTTTTGTTTTATCCAGCTGTATGACAATTTTTCTTTAACTCATTAAAATCCTTTGTTGTGTTTTTCCTTTTGTTTCTGTTATGTGTCATGAAATGATGGACCCCTCCATGCATGCATCCTTACTCTTTAGATGCTGTTGATGTTTTTCCAATCATTGTAAGGCATCTTTCATGATGCCTGTTCCTCATTCCCAGGTCCCTCAATTGTGAGCACTCCAACTTTAATGCTGTTTTTTTAAATAAGAAACTGACAAATGCTGTTATTGTTTCTATAATAAAATAGTCAATATTCCATTCTTTTCTGATGTCACAGATTGCGTTTTTGAATTGGTAATTTATTCACAGTTCTTTAAATAAATAACAAAATAAATGCAGTCAATAAATGGTAGTTCTCGTTTGGAGATCATACATGTACCACACAAACGTCCCAACTAGCTGGTTGTTATTTTTATTTAAAAATTTGATTTCAGTGGTAGTTATTGTTTTTGTTTTTAATATATCATATATATATATATATATATATATATATATCTACGATTTAATTGCTTCAGTTATAGTGGCAATGACAAGACTCTGAAGATCAGGACTGAATACATATATATATAAAAGAGCTGCACAGTAGTTGGACAGAACTATAAAGTAAAACTACAGAACAAATCAAAAGTTAAGAGCCAGGACTGTTGGTGGAGTCACATTAATCAATAATGGCACTTCATTGACCACTCCCAATTTCCTCTGCATTTGCATGTGCCTGTCTGTTGGAGCGAAATTGGATGTAGGCGTGCCGAGGGGCATTTTGAACTTGACTTTTGGAGTAATTTCAAGTCCTCGAATAAATTTACATCAGATCCCTTAAATAGGGGCGCTTTTTGTTTTATTAGTAGACATCAAATATTTTTAGCCATGAATTTGAGAGATAATTTAGTGTTTGTGTAAGGCCAAAATTTCCACT
The DNA here is from genome assembly GCF_009730915.1 of Dioscorea cayenensis subsp. rotundata. Classification (NCBI taxonomy): domain Eukaryota; kingdom Viridiplantae; phylum Streptophyta; class Magnoliopsida; order Dioscoreales; family Dioscoreaceae; genus Dioscorea; species Dioscorea cayenensis. The sequence continues at coordinate 660,875 of NC_052485.1, read as the reverse complement.
TTGATTGGAAGTGCCCTAGTTTGTGTTGCATCTACTATTGCGCAGGACAACAGTACTGAACCCCTTTGAACACCACACAAAATCAATCTTGATGATACAAAATATATACAATATTGTATAATGGTGGCCCAACAACATATAGAGTTAACAACAGCTCAAAATCAAATCTTATCAAGGATTTATTTGTTTGGATGTCACAATATAATATTCTATTGTTCAGCAGAGTTTTCATTAAAAATAACCAAGATTATGCAGAAGCTCCACAGACTGATAAGAGTTGGAGCAATCCATCACAATGATAAGAAAAAGACTGCTTTTGCTTGGGCCCTGGTCCTGATGTGAGAACTCATCTCAAGAGCAAGCCGCGCGAGATGGCCTCTTCATGATTTTTGAAGTCTGATCAACGGCGCCTGTATGATAAAGTGGATAAAATAGCGATTCGTTCAAAAGAGGAAAATATTATAAAAAGCAAAGCGAGACCAAAACAGCTCATTAGAAGTGGAAACAACCGTAATAATGGCGGCTATGAGTTTGCGAGTTTCTTCTTTCTTCTCCAATGGATGTGATTTCTCGTGGTGTGTTTTCTTTGTTTCTCTTCTACTTCCGTTTTGTTGTAGTTTTTCTTTTTCGATAAAGTTAGTGGTTGATATCTCTTTTATTATCATACTATACCTACTTGACACTAAAAGAATTATTTTTAATTTGGTTTTAGAATGTCAGAGATATTGGAAGTCCTATAAAAGTAAACCTCCTAGCTAGGTTATATATATCACACACATATATATGAGAAATTAATCTTATTCAAAACCAGTTATTTAAATGATCCAAGCAACAAACACCATCAATAATTTATTTAATTTATTTTTATTTCACCACAATGGTGGTGTTTGTGAGAGATAAAAAAGATAAGGTTAACAAAATCGTTTACAAAAATTAGGTTGGAGGAGAAACTTTTATTTGAAACAATTAATTTTTTTTTTTTGAAAAAGTGGATAAACCATGTTAATTAAAAAGAAAGGAAAAGCCTAACAAACTCACTAGCTGCAATTTGTGGGGAAGGCTCAAAGCATAAAACAAGCATTGACCAAATCACAGAAGTGGTAGAGCGAGGGACTACAAACAGAAACAAAGAATGACGAAAGCAAACGACAAAGAAGTAGCAGCACACACACCCGCCACTACACTCGGAAACCACCTTGCTACTACTTGAGTGTCTTGGACTTGGGGTCCTCGGAGGCAAATCACTACATGCTCCTCAGCCTCGGGACCTAGAAATCGGGACTCGGGGCGGATGGTGGTGATGGAATCCTGACCAAGCGACTGCTGGAGCCATCCCGTGAGAGAGAGACCATGTCCGCGAGCATGTGAGCAATTTTAATGATGAGGGAAACGTGCGCGAATATGCTATTAGCGTTAAAAATGACAATCATTTCAATCGACCAAATTTTCCACCCGCAATGGCTTTCACCACAAAGTCCCCCATAACCCCTACAAAGCAGGTCGCCTAATGAAGTCTCCAAGTACCCAGCCGAGGTAATGGTCGAAGGAGGATCAGAAGGTGAAGCGGATGTCTGAAAGTAAATCCGGACACGCCTGAGAAACACCTGAAAAACGGGTGATCCAGCTGACTCTAAAGTCTGCATGGCGATAGAACACGGTGCGGCGGGTAACCGAGTTACAACATCTTTTGCTAAAATTCTCGAAAGAGAATTTTATTTTTCATCACCAAGCCGGTTGAAGATATTGACTTTTGGGGGACGGGTTCGCGAGAAGAAACCGAGCCGCTGGGCAGATGACGTCCACCATCGTTGAGGAAGTTGTAAAAAGATTTGGCCAGAAAGAACCATTTCCTGCTCGGTCTCGCGTTTCTATATCCCCCAAACCCCCAGAGGCCCTACATGACGGCAGGAGCGAGGTCGGCCAGGCGGGTGCGCATAAAGGCATCTCCTCAAAAAGATGGGCGGCTCTCACCGTGATACGTTAGGGTCGGCAATCTTCTAAACTCTTGACGGATGTACACGCGGGCTTGTCCGTTAACCCGCTGATCTTTCTAAAGTGTTTCCATCCCAATTAACACCTTGAAGGATCTGACCTCTTAAAAGCCGAGTGGCGAGCTCATTACCTCTTTCCGGAAGAAGGATATCACTCCAGCTTGCACGGGGAACAAGCTCCATCGATCTAATCCATAATTAAACTTAACAATATCCGCGCACACGGTCGGGATCCGAGCAAATATTTCCACCGTTGCCTAATGGTGCCAAGTTAAAATTTCACGGAGCTCTAAAAATACCTCACCACCCTCACATTGCATCGGTCAGCTGGAGGTTCTTCCGCAATAAAGCCCCTACTCTTAGGATGGTCGATGTCGGTCGGGTCCGAGCCATGGGTCCATAAGTCCCTTCTAATACTTTTAATGCTCGTGTGACCCAGCAGGCGATCGGGAAAAAGAGACATCGATACGTAGGGATAGCGAGAGGATGGGAATTACGCTGATGTGGCCAGAGCACAGCTAACGACGGTGTTGCACTTTCTAAGTGGAAAATTCGCCTTCTTATTTTTAACAATAAAGCTCCTCGATCTGCCTTCTAGGCCTTGCCAGCGAGATCGAATACCCAAATATAGTAACATGAAGGGACCCATGCCTGCCGCCAAGAAAGCGTGTCTGCCAGTTGCTGAGTCGAGGAAGTAAGTCCGGGAAGAAGGTATAAGCGAGGTTTGGAAAAGAAAATTAGTTTCCTAAGCACTGTCGATCCCCTCGAAACACTAACAATATAAAGCTTACCACCCATAGATCTTGAAACCTCCCGTAGTTAAAACCCGAGTGGGTCATAAGCATAATGGAGGTTGCACTATCGCCCGCCTCACTTCTTGGCAGCCCCAGTCAAAACCTTTGGCGAAGAGCATGAAAGAACATGCGAGCGTAAGCGCATCAAGTAAAACAGCACAAATAGGAGATAACGGGTCTCCTTGTCTTAATCCCCTCGATATCAGCACATACCCACTGCTACAACAAAATTGAAGATTAGTGACAATTTTAATTTTGACATATTGGTTTTGTCACAAATACATAATGTAGCCGAAATCATTATTTAGTCACTCATTTTGCTTGTTTGATAATTTGATGTGACAATCACTTTAGAAATTGTCACATGATATTGTCACAAAAAGATTATCTCCAAATGCACTCGTACTTTTAATGACGGTTTAAATATTAAGTGACAAATATAATACGTCATTAATATAATATTTTTTCGTGACAAATTTTAAAATTTTTTGTTTTTAAACTAAATTTAAATAATGTTACTAATATTAGCGTATATTATCAGATGACAATTTAAAAATATGTACCTTAATTTATTTTTGTGACACATAGGTTTGTCACCAAAATATAAAGTAATAATGACATTATAATATTGTTACAAATAAATATTGCATTACTTGATGATATTGGATAATGTCACTATTTGTTACTAAATTTAATGACACTAATCATCTCTCACTAATAATACGTAGTCAAATGCTAAATACCATTGAAAGATAAAATGCTAAATGACATAAACATTCTTTTATGCTTTACAATTAATTTAGGAGAAAAATATAACAAAATTATTTATATAAAATTGACATAGATATGAGTAAGGACATAACAATAATTTTTAGGTGGGTCATGCAAAAGCGTTAATAAACCAAACAACAATTTTTCTTTTTATAAATATTTTATAAAAATATAATTTTTAATATCATGTACTTACCAATTTGTCGAATATAAAAAGCAAATAATAGACTTTTCCAAATATTTTTCTAAAATCATATATTTTTATACAATATAAATAGCTTTTTAAACATACTTGAGGAAAAGCAAAAGCAATATATTTTTGCAAAAGAATATAATTTTTCATATTATATAAACTAATTTAATACCTAGGGACAAGGGATAAAAATTTTTGCAAATATTTTCCTAAAAATATATATTTTTAAACTATATTTATCAATTTATACATTGTTTATTTTCAAAAGCAAAATTGTGAAGATAGGGTTGTAGCATCCCCATATTAGTTTAATTTCATATTGATTTATTTTAAATTATTTATTTTTTATTCAAATAACTCTCTTTATCTCTTTTTGAATATTTTTAAAGATTTTATTAGAGATATTTTATATTAACACCTTCATATATATTATAATTTATTTTATTAATAAGGACTAAATTATAAAAGACCTTTATATTATTGAAGTAATTTTATATAGATATTAAAGAAGTTTTTATAACTACAGTATTAATTTAAAATTCAAATTTCATTGGTTTAAATTTGTTATAAGTTTTTAAAAAATTATTGCTGAAATATATTTAAACGATAATTTAAAAATTCAAGTTTCATTGATTTAAATTTTTAATAATTTTTTTTTTAAAAATTATTAAGTTTAATTAAACATATAAATATGTTAGTTTTTTATATGGTGAAAATATTAACCCAATGCAGTAAT
>NC_052485.1:548774-655390 GCF_009730915.1 Dioscorea cayenensis subsp. rotundata | reverse complement strand
TCTAATAGTATGTTTTTATATGGAAACCATGTGAAAAAATTTATAAAATCTTATTTATACAAATTAAATTATATTATATGAGTTAACCAGTGAATGCACCATACCATGATTTTAGATACATAGCAGAAGTCATTTAATTTTTTTTTTCAATAATTTTAGCGTAGTTTATAAAATATACAAAATAGTTTTTTCAATAGAGTTATGGTTTATCATTTTTATCGAAAAATATACAAAATGTTCATTTACATTAAATATTAGTCAATCAAATTCAATAAATAACAAAATTAGTAATAATACATATATATATATATATATATAATTTTAATCATAATAATTTGGGGAAAAAATTTGATAATGAATTTAACTATAATATAGATATATATACATACATATATGGTATATATTATTATTATTATTTTTATTTTTTGACAACAAATAAAAAGTTCATTATTATCCCCCGCCAATCTCTGTTCTCATTGCGCGTCTCCAATGTCTTGTTATCTCGCTTTTCGTTCTCACCACCAGGTCGTCGTCTCCTCCTTCCCCTTCTGCAAGCCTTCATTCCGAAAACCCTCCTTCTTCTCCACCATCTCCCAAACCAAAACCCTAACCCTAGATGCCCATCCATTCAACCATGGTCCGACTCTTCGCCACGTTCACCCTCCTCCCTGCCGCCACCGCCCGATTGGCGCATTGACCGGGAGAGCTTCACCCGTTCCTTCGATATCGCTGCCCTGCGAGTCCCCGCGGCTGAGTGTTCCTCGCTTGAGCGCCGACTCCGAGGCCACCTCCTCAACTGGCCACGTGTGCGCAACATCGCCCGTGTCCCTGGCGACGACCTCGACCCTGAGCTCAAGAAGCTTATGCGGAGCTCGGAAGGGGATGGTGGGGATCGGCTTCGATCGTTGGCTAAGCGTGTGGACGGGGAATCAGATGGTGACGAGGAGCATCGCTTGAGCCCGGTGCTGTATAGGGAGAAGCTCGTGAAGGACTTCAACTGTCGGGGGTTTTTAAATTTCAGGAATCTCGCGAAGATGTCGAGGCCGAAGAAGAAGAAGAAGAACAGTCTGAAGAATGGGAAAGAAGAGGGACTGGAAGTGAAGTGTGGAGTGGGGAAGAATGATTTCTATGCTGTGGAAGTTGTTGGAGATGGTGGTGTTGGAGAAGAGGAAGATATGAGCGGTTTTGCTTTGGAGTGGGTTTTTGGACCAGGGAGGTGGAGAGGTCCGACGAGGCTGTTGCTGTTGGATGAGCGATTTGCGAAAAAAGGAGCAGATGAACTGCCGAACGCTGTCAAGGTGGCTTTGCACACTCTGTGAGTTGCTGCTTTAGTTTTAAAATCAACATACAAAACCATATGCAATATTGTGTTTTATAAAAATGAGTTTTTTCTTGCCATTGCAACTGTATATGTGATTTGTTATCTTTGGTTTTGCTTTAAAGTTGATCTCATCCAGATTGATCAGATAATTGCTCTATGATAATGTTTACTTTGTATTACTTTATGTGATGTTCCGTAATAATTGTTGTTCTTTATTGTCTAGGCTGTGCTAGAAGGGTGTGCTACGCGGGAGAAGCTTTCAGTTGCTGAGCTTGTGCAATGCCACCTGACCTTATTTTATGATTATTGGCAGATGAATGAGGTAGTGGCGCCTTTGTTAGAATCCATAGTTTTCTGGTTATGCAATTCCTCTGTTCTTGCTTCTCCTGACCACAGCGGCCATTGTTATTGTATTACTTTTCCTTAAATTTTCTCAAGTCAATCTTTTACTTCTCAGCTTCTTGAGGCCCTGCTCCCTGAGGATATGGTTGTTCCAACTGGTTTTGAAACAGTAGGGCACATTGCACATCTAAATTTGAGAGATGAGCATCTGCCATATAAGAATCTCATTGCTCAGGTATTCTTGCTAATGATGCTGAAGAGTTTTTAAAATTTTAACAATCGGTACAGGTTTATTAAATTATTTGTAGGTTGCTTCTGGCTCTATTTGTAATGGGAAAATAATTTGTTTAATAAGTACATTCTTGGCATTTCAGGTAGTCTTGGATAAGAATAAGCCAAAGATACAGACGGTTGTTAATAAAATGGATGCTATCCACAATGAATACAGAACAATGCAGCTTGAAGTGTTGGCTGGCAACCATTCTCTTGTTACAACAGTTATTGAGAATGGGTATCGTTTTCAAGTTGATTTAGCTACTGTGTAAGTTTTCTACATTTTAAATTTGGTGAGGCTTGGAAAATTTACAGATCCATGATTTATTCATGGACTAATATAAGCTGATTTCCTGATGTTCATGTTGTTCTTATCTACTAATGGATATAAAGTCATGAATTTTTGGTTGTTAGATGTTAGGAGGCATTTTCTTCAATGTGGTTTGAAAGGTCTTGGAAGAGTGTCATTTTGTAATTTCTAAAGCTTGAAGAGCTCTTTGCTCGCTGGATGACTTCCAGTAAAATACCTAAATTGTCAAAGTAGTGCTTTATACTGTGAATATTTAGTAGATTCTCTTTCACTGAGACATTTTGTCTGATATGCTGTCTGAAAATGTATTCAATCTTGCAAGCTGGTGTTTTGGTCACTTATATCCCTTTCACTCACTTAGTAGATCCTATGGTCTCTAAGAGATGATCCATTTGACATATGCAGCTGAATAAACTCGTTTCTCTCTCTCTCTCTTTTCCCCCCTTTCAGTTACTGGAACTCTAGGTTGGGATCTGAGAGAATAAGGCTTGTTGATTGCTTCATGGGCTCTGACATAGTTTGTGAGTACCATCGATCTCCTGGTTGATTATAGTTTGTCTTCAGCAAGAGAAAGATTACCTTAGGTCATGAAACTACTTGCTGCTTTTTAATTCACTGGCAATAATTTTTTTTTCCTCAATGAATTCATGAAGGTTGAGCATTATTTTAAGGCAACATGACATTAATCTGGAACCTTTGTTTTTTAACAAAAAATTCCTTAAGTTTCCCAAGAAAGATAGTCAGCTAATACTTAGGGCTCTTACAAACTAAATAGAATTATGTAATGAACAGGTGATGTATTTTCTGGTGTTGGTCCTATAGCTATTTCTGCAGCAAAGAAAGTGAAGCATGTCTATGCCAATGATCTAAACCCTATTGCAGTAGACTATCTTGAAAGAAATGTGGTTCTCAACAAGCTTGACAGAAAAGTTCAGGTATGAAGGATTTTGTTAAATGTATAAATTGTACGTGGCTCATGGGTTTTCCCCCTTTTTAAGTTCAAGGATCATATCTGTCTGTTTAAGTTTACCTAATCATTCATGTGCAGCAGTGGTATGCTTAATTTAACATAATAGGGTCAATTAATGCCTATGTACCCATGCAACACACTTGTTTGGCCTTCCTGATCCTTAAGCTGTTTTTGGTCCTTAATTCTTATCTCAATGGTTTATATAGTTTGGGATGATATTCTACTCGATTAGTGTAAATTTTTATAAGATCAAAATTTTAGAAACTATGGCTGGATGTGTTATAGATTTCCATTTTGTCGTGGAACATTTCCTTGAGGGATGACCTGTTAATACATCTGTGTTCTGCGTTTGTAGGTTTTCAACATGGATGGCAGGAGGTTTATTAGCACTGTTTTTGCCGGACAAAATCGCTCATCCTATCACACAAGTCGTCATGAATTTTGCGAATGATGCTGTGGAGTTTCTTGGTTTTGTTTGGGACTGCTTATGAACTCTAAATATTTATTTATTATATATAATTTGACCTGACCTCTTGGTTTTAAATTTCTCTTTTATATTGCTAAAGAAATTTTTAGGCTTTAGAACATACCAGGTTATCTTTGACAATCGTTATCCAGCAGCTTTTACATTTTGAATATTTCTCATCTGGATAAATATAGCTGTTTACTGTTGATGATATATAGTATTTTTCTCAAGTCTTATTAATTTTCACATTTCAACATCTGAGAATTATGCACCATGTGCATTGAAAACTATACTTTTTGTCATTTTATATGTTTTATCTTGAGTTTATTTTTGTTGTCACATGGTAACCTTGCTATTTGATTATTTATTCTGTTGTTTTATTGATGCATAAAATGCTCACAATGGCTTCTAATTTTTGTTCTTCTGTTTCTGAAGGCATTTCTTTTGCCTTGGGGGAAAAAAATCATATCTGGTTTTCTGTGTTAATGCGGATGACACCTATTGATTGACATATTCTTGCACCAGAAAAAGGGTTGTAATTATCAAAAGATGCCTGATCTATTGTGTTCCTTTTAAATAACATATGGTTTGCGAGGTATAAAGTTGATGCATTTGTGAATTCTAAATTATTAATGCTTTTGGTTTCAGATGTTTTCCAAGGTATCTTGGGAAGTAAACTCAAGAAGGATAATTGCCATCTACCAAAGATTCATATCTATGGCTTTTCCAAAGCAGAAAATCCAGAGTTTGACTTCCATGAGGTTAGGATCTAAATTTTCATTGATTAATCACCAGAACAGGTGACTTGCGTATTGTTAGAACCAAGGCTTTTTGAAAGCATGAAGAAGTAGAATCAAGGCGTTATGCTTAGACGCATAAACAAGCCCACCTTGTACTTGCTAGGCAAACTACTTGTTAGTCTTCTGCATATTTAGTATGTTGCTTTGATTCCCTTTTTCCAGTATTTAGTTTGAGTGTTCTATCTTTAGCCAAGAGTATTGTAGTGTATGTTTGACATGGATTTTTAAAAGAACTCACCCATGTTGCACTTGCAGAGGATCAACAAGGTCTTGTGTGACAAGGTGATAGAGATTGATATGCACAGAGTCCGACTTGTTGCGCCTGGAAAATGGATGCTGTGCGGATCATTTATTTTGCCACCAAGTATTGCTTTTGCGGATTAACTGGTGAGCCTTTGCCATTCTTTTGCGAATATATCAATTAAGTCATCATTTTGACATGCCATAACAGTACTCTCCAGGTCCTTTTCAATCTATAATTTTGCATGGATATGTGGATTCATCATGATCTTAATTGGCTACATTGGCAATCTTATGCTATGTTGGTGACAACTAGATTTCATACATTATTAAAGCCAATGCCACATCCCGCATGGAAGGCTTCATAAAAGCATTTTTCATTTTGGTTGTAACTTTTACCCCCTTGGCACCTACCCGGCCTGTACTAGAATTCTTTCCACTCTCTCTGTTAAAGTTTTTGTTCTTGTTTGTAAAATTAGCATGCTTCTATCCTTTTATGATGTAAAGGTTATGCACTGTGTGCCTGACCTCACCCAGGAACCTGTGAGCTTGTCAAAGCCTTATATGTTAATAATTGTTACTATCTTGGGGTTGCTATTGCTATTCATCCTCAAACTCTGCAATGTTGGCACGCCTGCAAAGTAGAAATAAACTCACCAACTCCCTCTCTAGCATTATGCGCGTGTATCTGCTTTCTTTACAGCTAAGCTTTCTCTACCTGGAAAATCCCCAGCCCTCCATTTTGCCTGGGCTTAATATAATGCAAGAAAAAGCCTCATATTCACAATTCCTTTTCTGGAATCCTCAGCAGTGGAGGCAGTTTCAATGGGATCAGTTCTTCTGTCCCCTTCTTTTGTGCTTTCCTTCTTGTCCTTTTTCATTACCTTCCTTCATTATCCCTTTCCAGTTTGCCGTTACACTGGGCCTTTGAAGGAAGGGGAACATGCTTCAGAATACCAACCAGAGTGCTTTTATTATTATTATTGCAGGATTTTTTTTTTTTCTTTATGAATATAAAATATATATAATATATTACAAGTGAATTAATGCTCTCAGGTTTCCATGTACATCACACATCACATCAGCTAGTCTATTTCAAAAGTCCATCATATAAATTTCTTTACTGACTGATTTAAAAAAATTGCCTACAACTACAATGATTGATAAATTGCACGTCGACCTAGGCTCACACCATGTGCACCATTCCTTGAAATAGAATCCAACTCTAGACTAGACCCAAAATCCTCAACAACGAGTCCCACCTAATCATTTCATCTCCTTCTCACCCGTTACATCGAACATGATATATTGATCCCCTTCCAATCTATCAATTCTCATGTGATCCTCCTACTCGCAATCTCAGCCGTCCGATCGATCTAGCCTCAGATATTACCGACGGTTGTGGCCCCTCATGCAAGGTGCCACACGACGATTCAGACCGTACGTACAACCTTTTCCTCTTAATCATCGACACGTGTCAACACTCTTATGTGGGGACCACCACTGTGCCTCAGCATCTCCAATGCAGTTATATAAACGAAGACCACTCTTCCCTCCTCGGCAAGCTCTCCCTCTCAGAGCTCCATGTCCACCGCCTTCCTTTACTTGTTCACTTCTCCTTCTTCCTCGCAGGATCGATCTCACATAGCTCAAGACCATGGCGATCCGGATCGTGATCATTTCCCGGCGTCGATATCAAAGCCGACGGCGAGAAAGGCTGGCGGCAAGCCGCCCGCCCCCAAGCGCCCCCCTCAACGTGGCCTTGGCATAGCCCAGCTCGAGCGCCTCCGCGTCCAAGAAAGCCGGATGAAGCTCAATGATGACGAGTTCCAACTTCCGACCTATACTGCTTCTCCTAAAGTCTACGTCGACGGCGATCGGTGGAATGATCTAAAGGCTCCTAGACATGGCCTTGGCGTCGCCCCGTTCAACTACTCCCGTCTCCAAGAGAGCTTCAACCAGATCACGGATCGCGAGTTCCTGCTTCAGAGCTACGCCGTTCCATCATACACCAACGTCGGCGGCGGCGGAGGGTGGCATGATCTACCACCTGGATCGCTGTCACACGGCTACCAGCGATGGCGTACACTAAGACATGCGATGACTCCATACGTGCCAGCACCAGGTATCCGATCGGAGTTCCTCGACTATTACGCTGTGGATCGTAGCCTGATGACTGGCGGGCACACAAGGTTCTGCGCCGTCTGCCCTCCGATGGTAGAGCCCCCTTCAAACCAAATGCCTCACCTCGGCAACTGCGAGTTCCTCGCCCTCGTAAGCCCCATCCCGAAACTCCCCAGATCCATAGATTCACATTCCTATATATTCCCCTTCTCTCGTCATTTCCTCTCATTTTTCTATTGTGATTAGCATTCTCAGAAGAAGCGGCGTCTCTCCGGTGATCAAGAGTTCGACACTCCCAATGCCGGCCACGTCGCCGCTCGAGAGGTGATACTGGATTACTTAGACCACTAAACTCTCCATTATTCATTGAAGTGAGTTATTGAACTCCATCGTTTAATTTGTTTTGTAAAATTTATTTTAGGAAAGCGTAGCACCGTACTACATGTTCTTCCCGCCCATCGACCAATCAGCTGGAGATTCGGAGATCGCTGATCAGACGGTTGATGTTGCATCGCCATCCACATCCTCTCCAAATCTTGTGGACTTATCACTCAAACTCGGCCATTAATGAGAAGTATAAATCTGAAAACTAGTACATGCATGGTTCCTTTCATTTTAGCCTTAATTTCTTCTTTTTAATTTCCGGCGAAACAGAATCAAAGATTGTGTTGTTGTTGCTGCTGCTGCTGCTGTTGTTACTTGTTTCTTGCTTTAGTCTCTATGCTTTAATTTGTTTAGACTCCAACACCATCAATTTGCTTTAGATTTGAAGATATTTATGTGAATTTTAATATTTTATTCTTTGGACGAACCAAGGGAAGGGATTAGATTATAGATAATGAAAACACCTAGGATTAGGATTAGGATTAGTCTCAGTTGATTAATTAGACTGGTGATTATGTTAATCCCATGATCAGTTCAGTTTCTCACTCTAGTCAAATCCCAAGGCATGATTGGCCGTTAACGTTTAGCTAAATGATGCACATGGAGTGTCACTAGTTGTACTTAAAGGAGGAAAGTAACTGAATGGGGCCGCAAGCAGGAAAAAGGATTGTGAGAACAAGCCCTTTATGGTAGTGAACGATTGTGAGGATCATGCATCTATTGGTATTTATTGTGGATTTCCAAAATCTTTGATATTCCTGTGCTTTAGTTCAACTGGGAGCTTGGTCTGGATTCTTTGTGCTTGCCTTAATAAAATGCTCCATCGTACAAAGAAAGTTGATGGCACTACTTATTAACAGCAAAGGATAAAGTGACTGGGAACCGAAAGAGATCAATTGGAAGTGTCAAACAGGTAGATTGTTAGGTGGCAAAATATAGTAGCTTTCACATAATGTACGTTCTATGGAGAGAGATGGAATGCATTGATGAAATTGGTTACTTATCAAATCAAAATCAAAAGCTCCTGGTTCATAGAAAAAGGAGTTCTTGTGTAGGGTTTAATTTCCATTATGTTGCTTGTTTTTTATTAGTTCATTTTTCCATTAAAAGATTATATAGTTTAGTGTTGTAGGTATGTTGTTATTATTAATTACATACACCTACCAAAAAGAAATAATGTCAACATGACAATGGTTAACTAAGTGTTTACGGTAATCAAATGCATGCATTTGGTTCAAGTGGTTAGAGAGACATATTAATATGGGCCTCTCGGATGGTGCCTTTAGTGATAAGGGTTTAAATTTTTATTAGCGAAATTAACTCATAAGTGATATTACAACCTTCACTTATGTGTGCTAATGAAGTCGCTCTTGACAAGTGTGATACAGATATTACAGTAAATTTTAAAAATAAATAAATTAAAATTTTTAAGGAAAAAAATATAAAAAATGAAAGTGAATGTCAGGCTAAATGTTATCTCATGGTAAGCTGTACCCTAATCCTCCCTGTCACTCAAAATCAATCCCATCGAATAAATTATAATTCTTCCAAAGCAATATGATTAACCTTCAGAACTCTATTATTTTTGTTATTATTTTAATACAAGATCATGTTTAACACAAAGACTTGGATTTGACTTAAGTCTATGCTCTGAGACAAGTTTCTTCTCAGAGAATAAAGAAAGACCATTTCTATCAAGGGACCCATTTAGATATCAGGGGCCGGGTATTCCAATGTCTTCTAATAATGAGGCATTAAATATGGCAGCATGACACATTCTGGCTTTTTTATATTAATGTATGAAACAAGGAGATAAACATAAAACATACCCCTCTTGGCATAGCATTGACGTTGATTAAGACTAAGCATTGTGTTTTTTCTTTAGAAAAACTCACTGATCAATGACAAACTTATATATATATATATATATATTAAAACTGAAAATTATCCACAAGCTAAAGACACCTAGCTTGACGCATTGTAAATCTAATTAAATTAATAATAATACAGACAAGAAGCCTGCTGAAAAGTTTGCTTAGATAATCAATAATATAATTATCATCTATTCACTAATTAACTATATTATACGATGATGTTTTCTTGATCAAATGAGAAAAAGGACTTCTTATTCCTCTCCAAGCTTCCGAAGAACTTGCAAGGTGGGTTCTCTAACAAATTAAAATTATGTTTCCCTTTTCACCATCCACCCAAACAAACACACCACCTATTTATATGGGGCATCAACCTTGCTTTCAGTTGGCAAACTTAACATTATTATATTATATTTCACATGAACCACCTATCCAAAATTTTGATAATCCCAGCTGCCAGTGGCCCCCTTTATATATATATATATATATATATATATACTAAAACAGAAGCAGAAGAACAACCAGAGTTCATACTTCACTGTCAATAAATTCCTTGTTTCACTAATCAACAATTATCTCAAGAAAAATGATTTAAAGCATATTGTTCACTCTTTGGAAAGTGAGTTACCAGCCAAAAGCAGGCCCTTTTTTTTTTCCAATGAAAAGCAGACCAGATGACTCGTTGTGAACGTGATGTTGTAAATGTCACTTCCTCCAACAACTGATTAAATTCATCCTCTGAAGCCAAATGGTTCTTATTATATATATTTTTTAAAAATATATAAATCATAAATGTATGGTTAAAAAAGAAACAAAGAACAAAATCACAACAATAATAGAAGAGAACTATACTTTCCTTCATATTTGTCGTCAATAACCGAATCTCACATACCAAAAATCGATTATTTCACATAATTTAATAGAGATTAGTTATTTTTCAAAATTACCCCTAATTTATATCTTCACATTTCTTTCTCATATTAAATTATATAAAAATCAAAATTAAAATATTAGTAGTAATTTTTTGAAATAATAAACGCTTTTTAACGCTTTAAAAATAACATATACACTGAATTTATCGATCGATAAAGCGAATCAAGAGAGAGATCATTAAAAGCTGGAATGTCTCAAAAACAAATTATAAAAATATAGAATAGTGAAGAGAAGGCGGCAGTGGATTAAAGGGGTTTTACCATCGTGAAATGTAGAGCTGAAAGATTATAAATTCAGTCTAACATGAATGGCAAATAAGTAAATTTTTTTTAAAATAAAATAAAATAAAATAAAATTAGAAAACCTTATCATATAATTAATCGGACGGTCAGGATCAATAAGATCTTTTTTGTTCCACGTGTATGATGTGGGAGATTGCCAGCTATAAGCCACCTCACATGTGTGCCACGTGGGCCCACTGTTTTCTAATATTGTTCAAAAGGAATGCAAGAAAACCGTTCCCAAACAGGAAAAAAAAATATATATAAAAAAAAAAGAAAACGGCCCAAATTAAATATGAATAATGTAATAAAATATATTAAAATTTAAATAAAAAATCTCAGAAATTTTACTTTAAAAATCTCAATAAACCCATCGGACCCCTGCCCTTTTCTTTTCCCCTCGTGCTTTTCGCTGTGTGTGTGTGTGTCTCTCTCTCTTCGAAACAACGAGCATTTTCAGTGGATTCAGGGACGAAAAAGGGCCCGCTTTGGCTCTTTTCAGGTTTATCTCTTCACCTTATCCGGTTCTATCGATTTCTTTTTGCAAGAACTCGGCGCAATGCTTTCTTCAATCATCGAAACTATGTCATGGTTGTTCCTGCTTCTGATTCTGCTCTGATTTTCGGTATAATTTTCAATAAATTCATTGAAAATTCATTGTGTTTCTTATCCATCGTTTATCGGTGTGTTGTTCTGTGCTTTGGTCCGGTCTCTTGAAATGCTCCTTATCAATGCCCTTTTTTGTTATTGTTTTCTCGATGTTGCAATAATGAGGGAAGTTCGTGGTTGTTTTCATTGATTGCTCTGCGTGCTCTGGGATTTCAATATGTGGCAGTGTTTTGACTTTTTGAAGTTCATGTCGATTAAAGAGAGTTGTAAACTAGGTATCAGAGAATTATGATACGATTGGCAGTATGAAGTCATGGTATTTGTGTTTCTCAAAAGAGCACAGGTTTTATGGACGCATTAAACTTGGAGAAGTTAAAGTCTTGTGCTGTTAATGGTGGTGTGTTTGAATTTTTAAGTTAGAAATGTTTCAGTTGAGTTTGGGTGGGGTTGGTATCTGTCCTCAAAGAAAGTGATATGTAGAACACGATACAAGAAGAATGAGATGGTTTATGGTTGAAAAAATTCAATTCTTGTTGTGTGGGCCTATTTGTCACACTGTTCTTGTGTTAATAATATGATTGCTGTTTTCCTTTCTATTGATTTCAATTATATGAATGGAACTACTTGGAACTTCAGTACCATTTGAATGGAAATGAAACTTTTTTTTTTTTTTTGAATTGTTTAGTAGTCAATAAGAAGGTTTCCATTCAAGAGGGATTTGGTTTCTCCTAGGCTGTTATTTTACCTATTAAACAGGAAAGCATACCATTTTTCTTCTTTTTGTTTGTCATTGTTTGGTTCAGTGAATGAAATAGTTTTATGTTTCTTTATTTTCTTCTATCTGCAACACTAATCACTAGATAAAAAAAGATGGTGTACCTTTGTTTACTATCTTAGTTGTGCACAGAAAACTTCCCATTTGATGCAATTTATTTTTCTGATTTTTTTCTTGTGATTAGTCCATGGGGCATTTCTTAAAAAGGGATAGTATACATGAAGTCGAAGAAATTATGTGTTTTTAGTAGAAATTCAGATAAAAGAAAATTGATATCTTACTTCAATTCAGATGTTTGTGAAACCGTTGGATAGGAAAGGAGCTTTTCATATGTTTAGCAATCTAAGCAGTTTATGACTTCCCTCGGACACGACTTATGTAGAATTAACTGTAACTTTTATGTCTCGTAGTGCTGTAGGAAAAATTTGTTCTTGTAACGTATATGAATGCTAGACTAGTAAATTTCTTTTTTTGGAAAATTTCGTGCTTGAAAGGAAATATTCCTTATCATGGTTTAGTTGACTTAATTGTCGCCATATGACCGTTAATTGTCGCTTTTTGTTGTTCTTGAGCTGGATGTTCTGTCTTTGCATTGTTTCCAATTTGTTTTATCCTACAGTAACTTTTAAAACTTCATGCCTTTTTGTCTTCCTTTTTCAGGATTTGATGTTCTGTCTCACCTGCTTTGGGAATCATCTGCCCAATGAAATTCCTACGATTGGTTTTTCCCAGCTCATTCTTCGGAAAGAATCAGTTGAAGAAATTATTGAAAGCAATGTGTCCGTGGATAAACAGAATGAAGAAAAATAAATCTTCTGAAAGCAATGTCTGTATACCTAAACAGGATGAACCAACGCAGTCTTTGGGAGACAATGTCTCATTGTGCGAGCAGAATGAATTGGATCAATCTTTGGATAGCAATTTATCCATGCCTAAACTGGATGAAATGGAGCAGTCTTTGGGAAACAATGTCTCTGTGGCTGAACGGAATGAAATGGGGCAGCTTTTGGGAAACAATGCCTCCGAGGCTGAACTGAATGAAATGGTGCAGTCTTTGGAAAGTGATGCCTCCATCCTTAAACAGAATGAACTGAAATTGTTCGTGAAAGCATGCCTAAAGACCCTGGTGCTGCTGTAACATCCAAAAGCATGGAAGCTATGACAGATGAAACTTTTGTAGAGAATCCAACATTCCTTGGGTCCATCCAGAATTCTTCCAGTGATTTGGATGAGTCATTTAAAATTTCATCTGGTTTCAATGAAACAACTGGTCCAATAGTAAATACCACACCAGCTGGGACAGGGAGAAAAACAAAGAAAAAGAAGAAAAAGAACCAGAAGTCACGGAAAAAGCAAAAAGATACTCCCCCTGGGACTGTTAATGTACCTGATTGTACTGTGATGGCAGATTATCAAACACCCAGAGATGGAATGCAGAATCCAAGTTATGATCTACTTGCACCCAAATATGATACAGGATGCTCAGCAGTTATTCCTAAGTCTGAAGGGTCATCGATACAGTTTTCAAAAATTGGTGATCATGGATTTGTTCATAATGACCCAAAAGAGAGTTCAGATGTAGTTGTTATGAAGGATAAATGCCTAGCTTGTAAGACAGTTGATGATACTGGCAATCCCAAGTTGAGTGGGAAGCGCAAAAGTGCTATAAAAACCATTCCAACTTCTGCAGCTGATACAGCATCCACAGGCTGCAAAAACTACATTAGTATGTTCTGGGAAGCAATAAAGTCTGAAACTAAATCCTTGGATGAATTATCTTACTACCATAAAGTTGACAGTGAAGAAGTTAATAGAGATGTCAATATTGAGAATGCACTGCGTGATGTAAATGTTGGTTGTGGGGGAACGATCCATGCTTTGATTGATCCTTTAAGACCAAGCTTTACAAATAGCCAGAAGCAATCAAGAAAGGATAATGCTCGTTACATATGGCAAGAGTCAAAGGAAAACGGTGGAGGAAGACTGGCGGATGACAGGAGTTATAACTATCAACAACCATCCATGAATGCCAATTCACCAGGTATGAGTAAACTGCGAACCCTGCAGTGTATTGAAGGATACCAAATTGAGCAAATTATGGATAAATCTCAGATTATTGGTCATGAATTGCAAAGAGTGGAACATATACTGCAACTGGAATCACAAGGAAGTGTTTCTCAGCAAAGCTCTCTTGGGCAATGTAAAGCAACATCAAGGACATATGATACTGGAAATGCAAAGTGTGTCACTGTTCATAAAGGGGATCATGCTCTGAGTACCAATAAGCATATCCCTGAATTAGGTCATGCAAATGATAGACATGTTAGCTGTTTTGATGAAACAGAAAGTTATTATGCATCTAACAATCTAGCAGCAGGAAATTCCAAATGTATCGGTGCAGAAACTGCATCTGGCAATCTAGCAGCAGAAACTTTCAGATTTATCGGTGCAGAAATGGCTGTTCAGACCCTGAACACTGCATATATGCTGCAATTGGCATCCAACAGTTTCCCGTTTGTGACTGGCAGACAAATTGCTGAGTTTGAGAGGCTGCTTTTTTCTGTTTCGCCCGTTATTATTAATTCTTTTGTTTTGCAGCATGGTTGGGAGTCTATTGGATATGAACCAACATCAATTCCCTGTTGCAAACTGAAAAATCTCAAAATTAAGTTACAAGACATATGGAGTTGGTATGAAGATTCTTCTTGTTATGGATTGAGACTAAAGGCTGAAGTTCCATCAAAAAGATTAGAAGGATGGGAATGGTTTCATAGCCCATTTTTTTGCCCTTTTTCTCTCTGCAGTGCAATTATTTGCCTCTTCCCGCCAATCTTTACTGGGTAGCAGCCAAGTAAACGTCAGCTGTGAAATGCCAGGAGGAAGTCGAACAGCACAAAGTGCATTTTTAACTATTTCATGTCCTGAACCAACAGAAGATGTGCCTCTTTCAGATGTTTTTGATTTAATGGTCAAGTACATGAAACCAGTTGATATGGATTTTTCAAGTGGAAAGAACTGCTCCATCGCAAATTCTCCACTTGACACTTTTGATGCTCCAGAACTGATATTTGAATATTTTGAACATGAACGACCACATGAAAGGAAGTCACTCTATGAGAAGTGAGGGCCTCAATTTCGTTGCTATTTATTCTTACCATTGATTTACTGACCCTGAAACAGAAAGAGAAGTTACCTTGGTTTTTCATTTTTAATAATTATTGATTTTTGTACGTTGGTTGCTTGCTGTTGGACTTCAGAATAAAAGGAGCTATCTAAGTATGACACTTATAATCCTCAAGTATATGGTGATCCATCCAAGTTGGTACATATGGATCTGCAAGATCTCCACCCAACATCTTGGTGAGGAATTAATTCAATATCAAGGACTCACTGTTCCTTGTACTAGCAGCATTGACTATTCAGTTGAATTTAATTTTTTTTCAGGTTTGCGGTTGCTTGGTATCCTATATATACAATTCCTGATAAAGGTACTAATCTTCGTGCTGCATTCTTGACATATCACTCTTTTGGTCATCTAGTTCTGAGACACATACAGTCAGATGCTTTGGGGGGCAATGCCTTTTGTGCTGTCGCCCCAGCACTTGGAATGCAGACCTACAATGCAAAGGTATAAATCCATGGACTAAATGTTGTATCGTTGTTGTTGAGTCCAGTATGCATTGGAATCAGAATAGCACTTAATGTGGGCAATAATAATAATTCCTGCAAATGCAATTAGCTATTTAAATTACAGACACCCAAGTATGCAACACAGACAGGCTACATGACTATTAGTAGATAGCTCTTATTATTTTTATTAATAAAATTTTTGAGGTGGTTTTGATCAAATGGACAATGCTAAAATAATAATAATTCTGCAATTTTAGGCAATTAAAATTATTATTTGTTTTCATGTGTATCTTGATAATAGTAAGTTCTCTGCCATCATTATCTTTATGATGAGAAATTATTACACAACTATGTATTTAACAACGATACCGTTTTATGTTATTTACTTATACAGATGAAAGTTAATTCTTACATTCAATTTCTTCACATCTACAGGAGGAGGGCTGGTTAGATGTGACCACTCCACCAGAATCACTACTAGAAGTTGGGATTAACCTTGATAGTACCAGAATTGTGGAAGAAAGAGTAAGGGCTCTCCAGGAAACTGCTGTACTCTATTCCACTGGGAATGTTCGCAAAAACCAGAAAACAGTCTCTAACAGGCTCAGGCACCGAGATTTTGAGTTTTTTTCTTCCCGGAGTCTGTGATGTCCTGTTAATTCATCTTTCACTTTCTACCATTCCCATCTCCTCATTGCTCAGTGTTGAACTTCCTTTTTGTTAGTTTAAACAACAGAGAACATCAAGATAAAAGTTAGAGATATAGGTGACGAACAGCATGACAGTAAATGAAAGTCAGGCGGGCCTTGTAAACAATTAGACATTGGTGGCCTCATGTAAAAAAACATATGTAAACATGTTTGTAGAATTGTAGCTGTAATTGTAGCTTGGCTGATATCAGTCAACTCTATTGTTAACTTTTCTCCTTGAATATAATTTCCATCATATGACACCTGATGTTTATGTATGTTGAAAGATACTTCTGAAGCTAGCATTAGTTTGTTATATTAACGATGTTCAATGTCAAAAAAATAGGGAAAAGCCAGCAAATATGCTTCAATAAGATAGATGAGAATCTTTATACATGAAATGGAAAGGATCCAAAGTAACATCTTCCAGGAAACAAACTCGATACAACAAAAGCACAAAATATTAAGGACCTCAAACCACCGTATGGAGTAAACAATCAACTCAGACATCCTTCCTATAATTCTTGCTCATGCATTTTAAAAATTCAAGTCTTTGTCGCTGGCCTCACCAGTCCAAGTCCTGAACCACTTCCCAGATGTTTAAAGTCAGATGCCTGTAAGTGATCCCCATGACCAGCAAACCCAGTCCCTCCTTTCTCCAAAGTGACAAGGTGCCTCTCTTTGCACTCCTTGTTGCACACCAAGCATACCTTATCCACAGCTAGAAACCTATCCGAGCACTTCTTGCAGAAAACATGACCACATGTGCTAATCGCCACGAGGGTTGTCGTGTTTGTGATAGTAACTTTGCAACTGGGGCAGATAAAATTGTTCTCCAGAGACTTGGATTTTTTCGTTTGTCCATTGCTTTCATCTGTTAAGTAGATTGGGAAGAGGCTTTTCAATGTGAGCTTCTCTTTGCCTTCTGGGCATATTGTGCTGGTAGATGGAGCATCGATTTTTTCACAGGAGCTTCAGGTGTAGCAGAGGGTAGCCAGAAGGCTTTCATGTTGCGGAGAGCTTCCTCTTCATAGGACGTTACCCTCACACTGTTTGCTCCATGGAAACCATTCTTATCACTAATGTGGCTCTTGCCATTGTATTGTGGGACAGCCCCATGATTCTGCTGATCAAAAAGCCTCAAGTTCACGGGCTTTCTTCAGCATCAATTTCTCCTCCTCCTCCTCTTTCTCTTGTTTCTGTTGGGCAGCATGTGCAGCTAGTTTCCTGGTTGTATTACAGTAAAGATTCAAGCGAAACAGAACATCAAGAAAATATGAAAAGGAGCATTGATCAGTTTAAGCATAGGGATCAAATCTTTTACAAAGTAATGATCAAGATGTTCAAAGCAAACATAAGCAACTAAAAATCAAACAAGATATTTACAAGGTTATCCATCTGACCAGAAACAAGATATTGCAATTTAAGGCACCAAGTAAAAACCTAACAGCATGGAATACAGTTATTTCCTTTTCAAGGTTAACCAAAACCTATTTCAAACCATAGACTTTGGAGAAAAAAAAAATCCTTGAAAGAAAGAGAAAACTAGGGAACTACCTGCAAACAGAAAACAATCTAAATTATTATAAGTTAATAAAGAGTTCTATCTTCCAATTCTCAATTTTTTTTTTTAATTTCAATTCTCTAACAAAAGTCCAATCACAAGTAGTGTTAACACAAAATAGCAAATTTTGCCAGCTAAATTATAGAAATCAACACAATACTCAAATTTTTAGCTTGCACATAACATTAATTAACAAAAAAAGGGAAAAAAATTGGAGTGGGAAATAAGGAGAACAATCAAAGAGAAGAACAACCTCTTGATGTCCTTCTTTTGAGCGAGAAGGCACTCGAGGATGCACTCCTTGCAGAAGACGTGACCTTTAGGGCAGCAAAGGGGATCAATGAAGGGCTTGAGGCAGAGGCAACAAGCATCGAAGGGCTTGATGGAGTCCTTGCCGAGGCGCTCCTTCTGCGTGCCATACCCGAGCTTCCGCTTTTCATCGTACGTGAAGAAAGCGAGATCATTGTTATTCTTCGAGTGCCTCTGCGGCATCCTTCCACACCGGAACCCTAGAAATCAAAGATCTGGATCTCGATTGCGAAACCCTAACCCTAATTTCCTCGTTCCGTCGTCTCAAAATAAGAGACGCATGTACTGGATTCAGACGCTGGGACCCGAATCAATTTATAACAAGCGCGTCGAGTCTAGTGTGCGTGTATATATATATTGATATATTGTGTTATTTATTTTTTAAATAACAAAATTTGATCAGACTCAAAATAAAATATTATTTTGAATTTCAATTTAATCAAAGTATATTATAGAAATGGCATATTATGCATATTATGGTTAGAAGTGTTGTAGCTTTCTTCCCTGTTTTAATTGAAGTGGTTTATCCTCCTTTTCAGAAAAAAACACATTATGTTTTATTTTATTTTTGTTTAAAAGCACATGAAAACATATAGAAAAACATAGAAGTACATTGCTTATTAGAAGTGGAGATTGATAAGGTGGTGTCATCAATCCCAGTGGCATAACTGATGATGAGATCAGAGATTAGTTGGACTGGTGTTGGTTGTCGAATCCCAAAATCACTCATGTGAGACTCTTAGGAATTGAAGGCTTTCTTTTCACTGTGGACATTCTAGTCCTGTCCATCTTAAGGATTGCAGAAAAGCTAGAGTAGAAACATATGATTAATTTGAATATAGATGGTTGTAGTCCTTGCTAGTCAAAGCTATTGTCTGGTTTTGCTTAGAAGAAATGCATGCATATTCAACTCTAAAACATTAGCATTATCTTCCTTAATTTTGAAAGTAATATGTTTCTTTTCCGGTGTTTGCAGCTTTTGCAATTAAAAGGTAGATGTTGGAGGGTTCAATTGCTATAGTAAAGAGGAGTATTCACTTGACAAGACTTTCTATGCATGATGAGTGGTATACCTCGACGATAGTTCCCTCGTGATGATCGGCTAGTGCATAATCTTGTCCCAATCTGTGGTACATTAGGAGGAGATCCTCTCAACTCATAGGAGTCTTTATTTATTTATTTTGATGTATCCATCATTAGTGGACTTTGGAATTTTGCTACGTTTTTCTTTATTATGTATGTACTTATTTTTATTTTGTACTTTGTACTTTGTACTTTATATTTATTTTTAGTTTTTAATGCGATTTATGGTTTATTCACTTTATAATAATAAAAATATTAATCAAATTTGACAAAAACAATTTAGAATTTTCATAAAAAAAGAAAATTTAGAATTAAAAAAATATGATTATTCCGTTTCAACAAAAATGTTCAAAAACAATAGTTTAAGTCAAGATGTTTGAGGTACAATATTCAGGAGTAGTTCGTTTCTTTCTTATCCCGAGTTGGCTCTGCGTCTACAGATGGTCGACTTGCAGACTGATTGCTTTCTTCCCTTTCCTTCACCTTATTTGCTTTCTATGTACTCTGTTCTCCTTATCCCGGGTGAGAATAGCAGTTTCCTGCTTTATTTCTTTGTTTGTTGTCTTATCTTTCGTACTTTGTTTCTCCTTGTTTGCTCATTTTTAATAAATTTATGGTTTATCCATTTTTTTCAAAAAAAAAATAAATATCAAAACTTATATATAGTCAAAGCCATCCGGTGGTTAGTTGCACTAACATGGATCTTGTGAGAGAGGGGGAAAGCGGAGTGAGTTCGAAAGTCATGTAGAAGTATTACTTCCAAAGGAGTTTAAGCTACTTGTGCGGTTCTCAATGACTGAAGGTGAGAAAGCTCTTTGCATTTACTCCACATACATTCTTTGACTAATTAACTAGGAACTTGTCCTCTTTGAAAATATGTATATATATTCAGCCTAAGTCAATATAATATCTTATTTTATGCCAAAATACAACCATTTTCATGAGAGACGAGAGCAAAAGTATCAGAAAGTGAGATTAAAAGATTCTTATGACAACCTCTGAGGCCATCTTTCTCACTTTCCCATAACCGAAGTGGATGCTCTAGCAATCTTTGAGCGTCATAATCCAGGCCTCAATCTTTCACAAGGGAATGCAGCTCCCTAGTTGGATAATGGAATTAGCCAAAAGTTGGATCTGTTAAGACAGGGACTCACCACTCTAACTTCTCCATAACCGCAGTTACAGGAAAGGGTTGGTGGTAGTATATCAACTAGAGGGAAGCGTCTCCCACAGGCGATGTGGGACTATGGTCCTAAGCTACTGCGTCCCACACTTCCCAGGGCCCAGCTGGATGTGGGATCCCAAGATCTACCCAATAGGCTACGATCTACGTATTAAGACAGGGGACCCATCACCCTAACTCTCCATAACGCGATTCTGAGGGAAGGGTTGGTGGTAGTATATCAACTAGAGAGCGTCTCCCATGTGCGATGTGGGACTATGGTCCCTAAGCCCACTGCGTCCCCAGCAGGGATCTACCCCCGAGTTCCTTTTTCTCAACTTGTCCTCTGTAGCTTTTCTAGTTTTTTTCCCTCGGTACGCTGTAATTTTTTCTGATTAAAGTGGATAAAGCCACGATGCATTGAGAGATAAAGTACAAAAGAAGGCAAATTAACAATAAGTGCAACAAGTGAAAAGCCTCCCAGAGAAAGTTCTTTTTATTGCTTCCTTGAAAATAAGCATGAGCCTTATTTAAAATAAAATCATTTACATTTGATTACATAGCTCTTCATATGGCTGCCACTGCCAGGAACCAAATCACAGAAATCTAAACAACTCTCAATTACATCATAATACAACCAGGGATCTATCTGATTGAGCAGCGTGCAAATACTAAGAAGCTCTGCAAAAAAATCCTTATTCCTCACCAGTCAAAGACCTTGCTGATGATGTGCTTTTAGTTTGGGAACTATTTGAAGTAGCAGAATTCATTTGAGGAGTGTGACTTGATGACGAATCGGAGAAGAAAACAATGTTCTTATCATCCTCTGAAAGAACCTCAAGTGACCTTGGAATGACAGGCATGTTAACCTCTAGGATACCCTCCAGAATCTGTACCACCAGCCCCATTGTAGGCCTTAAAGCCTCATCATCCTGAATACACCAGAAAGCTACTTTGCATGCTCTGATGACCTCTTCCTCATTGGTCTCTCCTCCCAACCTGGGATCTAACAAACTGAGAACCTCCCTTCAATGAGTTTTTCTAGAAGCCACTCTGGGAAAGAAAACAGCAGCGCCTTCTTTTTCCACTTGCTCTGTGTTTCTCCTGCCTGATATAATTTCAAAAAGCATCATTCCATAGCTATAAACATCAGCTTTGGGAGTGATAGGCACGCCAGAAATCCACTCTGGCGCAAGATAACCTCTGGTTCCTCTCATAGTAGTCAAAACTCTGCTGAAGTCCCTGCCCATAAGCTTTGCTAGTCCAAAATCAGACACTTTTGGAACAAAGGAATCGTCCAGGAGAATGTTCTCTGGCTTAATATCACAGTGTATGATGCAATCTCTGCACTTTTCATGGAGATAAGCTAATCCCCTGGCAGTTCCTAGCGCAATTTGATACCTTGTGCTCCAACTCAAAACATCACTAGTGTTGTGCAACAAATGAGCATCAAGAGATCCATTTGGCATGTAATCATAGACAAGCAATCTTTCGGAATCCTCGGAGCAAAACCCACGAAGACGAACAAGATTAACATGCTGAATTGTCCCAATGGTGCTCACCTCTGTTCTAAACTGCTTCTCCCCTTGAGAAAGCCCTGCCAGTTTCTTGACAGCTATGGCAGTTGAATCTGGCAACACTCCTTTGAACACTGAACCAAATCCTCCAACGCCCAACTTTTCTGAGAAGTTCTTGGTGATACGTTGCAATTCAATGTACCTGAATGTCGTCAGTGTCCCCTCCACAAGCTTTGAAGCAGTAATAAGTTTACTTCTTTTTCTTCTCCAAATCAGAATCCAAAGCAAAGCCACACAAACCAAACAAGCTGCAACAGCACCAACAACCACCCCAAGAATTATTCCTTTAGTTCCTTTCTTGCTTTTACTACTTGGAAGCTCAGCAGCATTTAGACGGAGCTGAAGAGTTCCTGCATCTGACTCGCTATACTGATCTTGGAGATTAATCAACTCTCCGTACCATACTGTGCAATTAGTACTATAAGAATATGCAGTACAGGAACAGTTACTCAAACAAGCTAGCTCACATTCATCTTCACCTCCAACTTGCAAAGGTTGGCCATTAACAGGTAGCTTCACGCTTGACATCTGGAAAAACTTATCTGGTTCCACATTGGTTGAGCTATTATTGCTACTACACTGCAGTTGAATGTTCCTCTTGCACCCACCACTGTGATCACTCAAATTCCAATCCTCTTCTGAGTTTGGACTGAAACCCGTGAGGCAACTGCAATATTGATCCGTTTGCTCAGTGCAGCTACCAAAATCCCCGCACAGCCTGGTGACTTCGCACGGCGTTTTTGGCTTGGCCCAGAACTCAATCCATTCTTGACTGATGTCTATCCAATTCAGCATCTTGATCTGTCCAGAGACATCCATAATGAATCTACTGATCATGCTGCTACCATTGACATAATAAATGAAGTAGCTTTGCTGAGGATCATCTTCATAGTTGAAGTCATAGATGTAACTTTTCCTCATCTCTGGAACTCCGGAAAAAATCTTGCCATTCCAAGGCCCTGTATTATAGTAGGTCTCAGTCCCATTCCATTTGAGCAGATATTGGCGTCCCACAGGATCTAACTCAAGGGAGAAGATCCCAGGAGCTGGGTTCTCAGAGTTCTTCCATGAAATGAGCTTCTGGCTCACTCCAGTTGTTTTATTGAAGACAATCTTGCCTCCAGGAAGCCATGTGTCTGTTGGGTCTTCAATGCTTCGCCAGAAAACCTTGGAAGAGTTGTTCTCATCTCTCAAAACGAGGCTCCCATCATCTCCAAGAATAGCAACAGTGGAGTTGGAGGAGATGGTGACGTTTGTGGACCATATGAGGGACTTATCTTGGTTTAGGAGGATCAAGTTGCCATCTTGGGAGATCTGGAGCACTGACTTGCTATTGTCTGAGATTGGGATGGCTCTGTTTGCCACCCAGACAGGGTTGAGCTTTGAGACCCTGGAGTACCATATGCCTATGTAAAACTTGCTGGAAGAGTTGGATTTTGTGAAGAAGCCCAGTGTAAAGTTGCCAGCTTCTGAGGTGAGCTGCTGTTCTCCAGACAATGTTTGGTTGGTGCTAATAGAGTTTAATGCAGAGGAGATGCAGATGGTCAGGCATAACTGGAGAAAGAGAAGAAGATAATGAAACGTTGTATTTCTTAAAGCCATAATCTGAAGACAAGGAATCTTGGACGAGATATGGAATTGGGTTAGTGGATAAACAAGAGGTGATAATAGATTGGATTGGTGGAGGGGATGTAATTAATGTTACTGGATTCATAAATCAAATTCTCATGAATCAAAAAAGAAAGATAAACTTGATTTTGGATGCCGGAAGATATTTGAGAGTGCTCATTGATTGTCCACTGAGAATTTTCTTCAAAGACATTTCTAGCAAGACACTTGAATTTGTGTTTTGTGGAGACTATTGACTAGTTCAGCGGTCAATTTTGCCCAAGTCTTTCATCAACTTGGAAAATAAAATATCTTGAAGAGAAAGATGGGAACATGGAAATCCAACGTCCCACAATCAAGACGACCGGTGACTTGTTGGTTAATTATTGAATCCACAAGCTAATAGAGTGTAGTGACTTGTTGGTTAATTATTGAATCCACAAGCTAATAGAGTGTATTTCGGGTTATGTATTTGATACTTAAATTGTTATTATGGAGATGTGATTGATCATCAGGACCCATTCAAAGATATTATGGAATTCTATAATAGACACATTTTCATTTCATTATCTCATAAATTGTCACAATCTGTGACATTCACGTGATTATGAAATTTTACTGAAAAACAGGTATCCATTCAGATGGTTTCATGGTGGAGCTTTGGCATCCATCCATTCAGCTGATCATGATAGTCTCCAATTTTTTTAGTTTGCTTACATTTCCAATTGTTGTTTCTTCACCTTGACATGGAAAGTATGTATCTTTATACAAGTTTTCCATTAATCCCATGGATGAATGATGGCTTGTGGATATTTATTCATCAGGTTAATTGTTCTAGGTATGAAAAGATCAAACTAACGGAATTGATATTCATAGCCAAATGATGACTATAGTTAAGATGACCAACACTGGACCTCACTAAGCCCTATTTTGATCCACGCCTGAGTCACTTTAGATAACAAATTTCTTCACAAATTGCTTTTACGGTGCCATATATTATCCACCATAAATGTATCTTATACGCAAGTACCTTATATATATATATATATTGAATAAAGTGGATGAACCAGGAATTTATTAAAAAAATAGAACGGGAACAAACAACCGCATACAAACAAAAACAACAAAGAAACTAGAAAAAGAAACAACACAGGAAGAAATTAAATAAGAAGAAAAGTAGGAAACAGAGTAGACATCACCAGGGGTGATGCATCATTAGGAAAAAGTACAACAACAGACAACTAAAAAATAACTGAAGACCGAGATGACGAAGTCCACCAAAAAACGACAGAGGTCTTCTTAGTTGGGCGTAGGAGGATCACTCCTGAGGCTGCGAAAGCGTCATGATGCTGACAAGATCGGCCAATCTGGCACAGAAATCCTGGCAAGTAACTAAGACAGGTACAGATCTCTGGCTATAGAAATCCAGGCAAGTAACAAATGAGCAGTTTTACACATAATAAAGGAAGGAGAAAGAAACTTGTAATTGAAAATACGATTGTTTCTTTTCAGCCAAAGATTTAGAAAATGGCTCTGAGAAGAAGGTCCTAGAAAGTGCGCTAACACACTTCTAAAGATGGAATCCAAAAGGTCTAGACCTTTGAGAGGGAAATGGGTGGCAATTGGAAATTTAAGTTTTGCTTGTAAAAATTCTAGATGCCCCCAGAGAAATCACCGTGAATTAGAAGGACCTGAATTTCTATGACATAGCAAACAAGTACCTTATGTTGTAACCCTTTTTTAAATAAAATTGGTTTATTTATTTTTATTTAAATAGTATTTGTTTAAATATATATATCTATATATTATTTTCAATGAATGTGATTTACTTATTTTTTTAAAAATAATAAATAAATATATCAGGTAATGGATGTAGAGATGAATGTTTTTTTTTTCCTTTTATAGTTTTATATAAAATTTATCAAAATATAAAATATTATTTTACCTTGTCTTAATGGAAGATAAGCTGTTTATTACAAAGTCAGTAGTTTTTATTTTTTTTAAATGGATAAATCATAAATTATTAAACAAAAACAAAAAAAATACAAACAAAACTACGCAACCAAAGTGCTTATAACCTAATGATATTAGCTCAATTTCAAAAAACAGATGTGAAATATTTAAGAGATTTTGAGTTTCGATTTCGAGGTTAAGATTTATTTGGAATATTTGGTTAGAACGGAATAATCGCATTTTTCAATTAAACTGCTCACCTATTTACTTTGTGTGTTTTTAAGACTGCTAATATGCTTTTCTCTTGGTTTTCCGCAGCTTCAGAGTCTCATCGACAAGCTAACCTTGAAGCCTCCCAGAGAATCAAGTGCTCCCTCAGCTTCATGAGTGTAAGAATTGCAGATCACACCGACGATACAGAGTGCCACCTAAATCAAGAGTAGTATTTTCCTTCTCGCAGCTTGGGCATGCTTGTGTTACCAGACGGTAGTTTTATTTTGGTTTAATTGTCATACAGGTCCCTATAATTGTGTACTTTCTGCCCTTTTAGTCCTTGTAATACTTTTAGGTACATTTAAGTCCTGATATTTGATCGAGTTGAGACTTTCTAGTCCGCGGCATAGATGGCGTTAACTTTGCCGTTTCTTTTGCGCCGACGTGACTTTTTTAATTATGAAATTGGGGGACTAAAAAGTCCCAAATCAATCAAATATGAGGACTTAATTGGACCTAACTGCAAATGTGACTTTTTTTATTACGAAATAGGGGGACTAAAAAGTTCTAACTCGATCAAATACAAGGACTTAATTGTACCTAACATCAAATATTTAAAACCATGCCAGCTCAAAAGAAACGGCGAAGATAACGCCATCTACGCCTCATACTCGAAAGTCCCAACTCGATCAAATATGAGGACTTAAATGTATCTAAAAGTATTACAAGGACTAAAAAGGCAGAAAGTACACAATTACAGGGACTTATATGGCAATTATACCTTTTATTTTCGTTGTTCTATTCTTTGTGTTTCTCACCCTTGGTGAGGATTTTAGTCTGTTTGCTTCTTTCTTAGTGGCTGTTTTTCTTTTCTGCGTCTGTCTTGTTTTCTTCTTTTTTTTTTCAATAATGTTGTGGTTTATCCACTTTATTAAAAAAAATAGTGATATATGGTTCTCGATTACGTAACACAAGTGAAATGAAAAACATTTTTCAGAAGTAGCAGCACAAGTGAAACGAAAAATATTTATTAGAAATGGAAAGGAAAGGAGAGAAGAGACCAATGCAAAACAAAAACAATACTAGCTCATCAATATCACTTGCTTGTTGTAGTAATAGTTCTAGCTTTAAGTATTTATTTATTTTTTTATGAAAACGATAAGCATTGTCAAGAAATAAGTAGGTGAGAAGGTGCACCAATTACGGTGAGTTAACGACTTCTTAGGGTGAACCATATCTGACTTAAAAGACCCCCTGCCATGCAACCTGGAGAGGAGGGATACATTATCTCTTACATGAGACCATTCGAACTCAATAAACATTACCTAGGCCTGGGAACAGTTCCAGCTTTATTTTTTTTTTTGAGGTAAATGTGGATAAACCACAGATTTATTGAAAAGTAAAGGAAAGACAGTACAGAGAGAAAAGCCTTTCACCAGAAGTGAGGGGGCACAAAATACAATAGAAAAATACATAAAATGAGCATAATAATGAAAGAGGGGGAGAGGAAGTCTAGATAGGTTGAAGACACCATCCGGCATCTCAGGCTTGCCTAAACAAAAGAAGGAGCATCTACTCCTGAGCTATATCATGAGCAGTATCGCCAGCAGGATCAGAGTTTCTAGCGTTAAGGAAACTGAGAGAGTGCTTAATTTTCTGAGAAGCTTCATTGAGTGATTGTTGATGTCTATCAGTAACTGTTGAAAACCAAGAGAGAATCATATTAGCAATTTAAAAGATAATATTAATGTGTGGCAAAGCATTCAATTGGAAAATACGAGTGTTTCATTCAATTCAGATATTCCAAAGGACAGCACGGGAGACAAGATCCCAGAGGATTCAGTGTTGAGAGTCAATAGAGGGTAACCAGTTGGACCACAAAGAAGGGATTGATTGTGGGAAAGAGTTTGAATCTAAAACTTGAAGAAAGAATGCCCAGATTCGTTTAGTAAAATCACAGTCAAGGAAGATTTTCAGAGGCATTGTGGCAGAGCACACAGGTATCAGTGGAATTTTGAAAGTTGTAGCCTTTCTTGAAAAGGTTTGTGAGAGTGAGAATTTTGTCCTCTCCAGCTAACCAGCAAAAAAGTGTGACTTTATTGGGACAACGAATTTTCCAGAAATTTGAGTAAAGTGGATTGCGGAGTCCACCATCAATGAGAAATTTATAAAATGATTTGACAGTAAAATTGCCACTTTTTTTTAGTGCCCAAGTGAGGGTGTCATCCTGATTATGGGAGCACTCAGGGATAATATCAAGGAGAGCAGAAAGCGATTCAGTGGGGACATAGGAAAATAAAGTCTCTGGATTATTTAGAAGCTGATAGAAATGTCTGATGGTAATCCAAGGATCAGCACAATCAGAGAAGAGAGTAGGCCAAATATCTTTAAGTAATATCCCATTATGTCATCGTTCAAACCAGAGAAAAGTGTTAGCCTAGTTATTTATAGTTTTCGTGATGTAGGATCTAAAGGATAGCAGCATGGTAGTCACTCCCACCCAAAAGAAGGATTTATTTCTAGGTGGGGAATGAAACAAAATTCCATGTGGGTCTTTAACAGAGTAGTTAGCTTGGATGATTTTAGCCCAACTACAGTTTGGATTACGGGATAATTTCCACTACCACTTTCCAAGTAGAGCGTTGTTGAAAAGTTGAAGGTTGAGGATTTCCCAGCCTCCCATGTCACAAGGTCTTGTGATTCTGTTCCAGGCGATGAATCTAAATCCTTTGGAACTCAGGTTGGGACCTTTCCAGCTTTATTTTGTATATAACTTTTTTTTATTAATAATACGATTATTTATTTCTATAAAATATTTACTACTCATCCGCATCGATACCCAGGCCGCGAAGAATACCAGGAATTGGAGGTATGCTAACCTCGGTGAGTCCTTCAAGCATCCGAACAACCAACCCCATTGTTGGCCTTTGGCTTTCCAAACCTTGAATGCCTTTTTTAATAGATAGTTTAATGCTCGACAGGAAAGCCGTTCTACAATTAAGGAGACCTTTCCAAAAGAAGGATTTAATCATTGGAGTAGCATGAAAGTGAGAGATCGACCCTCCGTTCGGCGTATAATTGAAGGAAATGATTTCAAACCAGTAAGGATTATTTAATGTGGAGAATTTCTACCACCATTTGCTTAAGCGAGTCTGATTAAAGTTAGCAAGATTAGGAATGCTCCAACCACCTTGGTCTTTAGACTTGCAAATTTGATTTCATGCCACTAACATGCATTTGGGTTTGGAAAGGTCCCATCTGCTCCATAGGAAGTCACACCGGATCCTATCGATATGCTACCTTACTCATTTTGGGAGCTCAAAAATTTACATCTAGTATGTATAGGCAAATGACGCAGCACAGTATCTAATGTTTTTAGATTTTAAATTATCTTAGTATTTTGTAATAATCTTAGTTTTATTAGTTATTTAGTTTTATTTAATTATCTAGTATTATGTAATTATTTTAGTTTTATTTACTATTTTGTCCTTAATCTAGACCTCTATAAATACTTGCTTTAGGGTTTGTGAAAGGGGATCGATGAATTGAATTGAATTTTCTTGTTTATTGTAAGTTCTTGGATTAGAACTGGGTATCAAAGAGAGGATGTGAATTTGTGGCGATGGTGATGATCTTCGTGATGGTGATCAGGAGGCTATAGCCCCTCCAGGGGATGAAGCGTTGCAACGATTAGAGACGATTAGAGCTACGTTTGGAGCAACGGATGGATTTCAGATTCTGGCATTTTGGTGAGCACTTTGAAAAAATTGTAGATCTTCTGGATGCTCTACAAACTGATGCACACAGGAGATGGAATAACAATAGAAGGCTAGGGGTGGAGTTGGCTCATGGTGTTCCTATTAACAAATGTCACCCGGTCCCTATTCATAGACAATATGTCTATAATGTAGATTCATAGGAAGAAGACAATTTTGAACCAAATTAGTTAGAATGTCATCAACCATATGAAAGCCAGAGGGCGAGAAATAATTATGGGCGTGTTGAACGGGATGGTGGAGATTTCCGGTTAAGGGTGGATATCCCGTCTTTCAACGGAAGCTTGGCTATAGAAGAATTTTTGGATTGGATTGCAGAAATTTATAGATTCTTTAACTACATGGAGACCCCTCCAGAGAAATGGCTTAAATTGGTTGCATGCCGTTTGAATGGGGAAGCATCTGCATGGTGGAACAGATTCAATCCAGGAGAGAATGAAAAGGTAAAGGTCTTGTACGAACTTGGTACAAGATGAAATATTTATTGAAGAGAGAGTTTCTACCAGCAGATTTTGAGCAGATCCTATTTTAGCAGTACCAACATTGCCAATAGGGTAGTCGATCTGTCCATGAATACACTACGGAATTCATGAGACTGACTGAGAGAAACAACCTCCTTTAGTTCGAAGGGCAGCAGGTTGCGAGGTATTTGGAGGGGCTGAGGCCAGCACTCAGATACAGAATTGGTGTACAAGTTATCTGAACCTTATATGAGGAGAAGAATATAGCCCTAAAGTCATAGTTAATGCAACAAAAGCGAGGTTGGAGGAACCATGAAAATTACAAAGCCGTAGAGTCCATAGAAGAGTTTGAAGATCGTAGCAATAAGAATAACAACCAATATAGGCGAAACAAGGCAGTAGAGACGTAGAGAAAGAAGGGAAAGATAAAGACATAAGAAGAACATAAAATCCATATGCCAAACCTACTGTAGGAAAGTGTTTCAAATGTAATGAATCGAGACACAAGTCAAACGAAGCCCCTTTTGAAAGACTGTGAACATTGTAGAAAAAAATGAAGAGATTATTTGTGAGCTAGATGGTGATGGAGAAGAATATGAAGCAGAAGAGAGGCAAGTTTATCTTTTAAGGCATATAATGACAACTCCTAAAAGCTATCAGTTGATTAAAAATAAGATGTTTAATACTATTATTAATGATGGAAATTGTGAAAAGATAATTAGGGAAGCTATTAAAACTGAGGGAAAAAAATGAAAAAGTTGATTGGAAAAGTGTTGATGAAAGAAAGAAGACCAATGAGAAGGATTTCTCAGAGCATCTCGAAGAATCCAAGCTAAGGATGTGGTTATTCTCAAAGAGGAAGAGAAAGAAAGCTAATAAATGGAAAGATTTCAAGATCAAGAAATTCAAATTTTGAATGGTGATGGTTTGATGAAATATTTGATCACAAGCTTAATTGACCAGCTTAAAACTCGAGGTCGAGTTTTTCACGAGTGGAGGTGGATGACGCAGCATAGTATCTAATGTTTTTAGGATTTTAAATTATCTTAGTATTTTGTAATTATCTTAGTTTTATTAGTTATTTAGTTTTATTTAATTATCTAGTATTCCATAATTATTTTAGTTTTATTTACTATTTTGTCCTTAGTCTAGACTTCTATAAATATTTATTTTAGAGTTTGTGAAAGGGAATCGATGAATTGAATTGAATTTTCTTGTTTATTGTGAGTTCTTGGATTAGAACTGGGTGTCCGCTTCGTCAACAAAGCACAAAGAATTGGAGTTCTTTTATATTCTTTCCCTTCTCAATTTTTTATTTTTTTATTTTTTTTGTTTGGATAAATTGGAGTTCTTTTCTGAAGACTGAAGACGGGAGTATTTTTAGTATTACTTAATAATTTACACCAAATGTACAATCATGACTATATGTAAAACAAAAGTTTCATAAATCAACTTCTCATGAATCAAAACAGAAAGAAAAACTTGATTTTGGATGCCGGAAATTAACTGTTTGAAAGTGAATGATTGTCCACTGGGAATTTTCTTCAAAGACATTTCCATCAAGACACTTGTATTTGTGTTTTTGTGGAGACTATGACTAGTTCAGCAGTCAATTTCACCTTGTTCTTTCATTAACTTGGAAAATAAAATATCTTGAAGAGAAAGATGGGAACATGGAAATCCAATTTCCCAAAATCAAGATGACCGGTGGTTTGCTAGTTTTTGAATCCACAAGCCAATAGAGTGTATTTCGGATTATGCATTTGATACTTAAATTGTTATTTTGGAGACCTGATTGATCATCAGGACCCATTCAAAGTATTATGTAATGCTATAATAGACACATTTTCACTTGATTATCTCATAAATTGTCACAATATTCTTTTGAAAAGGTGGATAAACCACTTCAATTAAGATAATTTGTCACAATATTCTGTGACATTCTCGTGATCATGAAATTTTACTGAAAAACAGGTATCCATTCAGACCATTTCATGGTGGAGCTTTGGCATCCATCCATTCAGCGGATTATGATAGACTGCAATTTTATTAGTTTGCTTACATTTCCAATTGTTGTTTCTTGACCTTGACAAGGAAAGTATGTATCTTGATACAAGTTTTCCATTGATCCCATGGACGAATGATGGCTTTTGGATATTTATTCATATGGTTGATCATGTTTTTAATTTCAAAACCCTACCACCAATTGTGATTATAATCAAAATTTCTAGGCATGAAAAGATCAAACTAACAGAATTGATCTCCATTAGTCAAACGATGACTATTGTTACAATGACCAATACTGGACCTAGCTAAGTCCTATTTCATCTACGACTATGATACTTTGGAGAAAAGATTTCTTAGCAAATTGTTTCTGGGATGTCATATACATTATCCACCACAATTGGATCATATATATACTCAAGTATTGTATTTTGTAACTCTTGTTTTTTTTTTTTTTTTAAAATAAAGTTGGTTTATTCATTTTTATTTTAAAAAAATTGTTTAAGGAGAAAAATAAATATATCATGCTATGGATGCAAAGATGAAGTTTTTATTTTTTTTTCCTTTTATAGTTTTATATAAATTTTATCAAAATGTAAAATATAATTTGGCCATCCTCATGAGAGATGAGTTGATTATTGTAATAGTTTTTTTAAATATAAATAAACCATAATTTATTAAAACAAAAAGGAAATGAGAGCAAACAAGACTACTCAACCAAAGGGCTCCTAACCCAATAGTATTGGGGTTATGCTCTAGTCCAATACATTTTTCTTTCATGACTTTCCAATACAAATTTAGATGTTTGACACATGACATATATATGCTTTCAATGGCGGGGTTTATACTTTATTAACATCCTCTTTTCACATCACTATTTAACCATGATGTAATCCTCTTTCAATAATGAGATCAATATATGTCAAAATAATAATAACAATAATACTCTTTTTTTTTAATTTATCCGGGATTCTTATATTATTTTTTGTACTGTACATACACTGTACATCCGGGCTCCAATATTATTCGGTATTGTTTATATTTATAAAAAATGGCACTTGTCGCATATTATTAAAAAAATAAAAATAAAAATAAAGTTAATTTTTTATAATACAAAATTGGTCCAATTGAGGCAGAAGATAATAAAATTTATTTTTTAAAATTCTAAAAAAAAGATAAAAACATAAAATACCAATTTTTTTGAACTACAAATTAAAAAAGGAAGAATGATACATAGTCCATGAGCAAGAATAAAAGACCAAATTTTTACATAAAAGAATTTGTTTAATATTTAGATTGGATTTTAATGCGTGGAAAAATGATATTAATTAAGTTTAAATCCTGGCCATTGAAAGCATATATATAACATGCATTAGACATCTAAATTTATATTGGAAAGTAATGGAGAGAAGATGTATTGGGCTGAAGCTGAACTCAAAGTGTTGGCCCACTACAAAAAATGAGTATCACATATTTAAGAGGTCTCAATTTCGACACTCGGTGGGTGTAGTTGTGGTAGTCGATCCTCGATTGTGGATCCAGGTTTGATGTCCAAACTCCATACACTAAAGTGACAGTGCACAGGTTGGATGAGTACAATTTCAAACCTGTGAGCACGCCCTTAATGTATATATATAGCGTTTGTCGCTTTGACAAGCAAAATAAAACACTATGCTAACTTTGAAAAACAAAACATCCATATGAAAAATGAAACATCCATAAAAAATAGAAAAGATAAAAAACTAAAAGCATGTGCCGGGCTACTGTCAGTACATGACGTGTTCTTCACTAGCCCAGTTGTTGTTTATTTTCTTGCTTTTATCTTCTTATTTTCTTTTGTTTTGTGTACCTCACTTCTGGTGAGAGGACTTCTTCTATGTACATTGTTTGTTTTACTTTCAATAAAGCTATTTTTTATCCACATTTATATATATAAAAAAAACAAAAAAAAAACAAAGGAAATACTCACCAAAATTACACACTTTTTGTTTTTGTTTTTTTTTTGTTTTGAATAAATATGTATAAACCACGCTTATTGTGGCGATAGTTCTAGCTTTATTTTATTATTATTTTTTTAAAAGGTAGATAAACCATTTCCGTTAACACTAGTACAAACAAACTCCTACAAAACCAGAAGAGAAACAACAAAAGGAAAACCACTAGGATTCTAGCTTTATTTTGTATCTAATTTTTTTTTATTAATAACATGCTTTACTTATTTCTATAAAACATTTGCTAATTTATTTATTTATTTATTTTTTTGAATAAAGTGGATAAACCATAAATTTATTAGAAAAACATTTTCTAATTTATAACTAGGGCCCGAAAAATACTAGGAATTGGAGGAATGCTAACCTCCATAAGTCCTTCAAGCATCCGAACAACCAACCCCATTGTTGGCCTTTGGCTTTCCAAACCTTGAATGCACCAGCAAGCAACTCTACAAGCTATGATTAGTTCATCCATGTTGGCGTTTCCCTGCAATCTATCATCCAACAAGCATTGAACAGTATCTTCTGTCACCTTCACTGCTGCCACAGCAGGGAAATAATAGTTACCACTCTCCTCTAATTGCTCTGTGTTTCTCTTTCCTGATATTATTTCCAATAGCATCATACCGAAGCTATAAACATCAGCCCTTGGTGTGATTGCTAATCCTGTAATCCATTCCGGGGCCAGATACCCAATGGTTCCTCTCATGCTGGTTAACACATGACTGAACTCCCTGCCAAGCAACTTTGCAAGACCAAAATCAGCAATCTTTGGGTTAAACTCAACATCCAAAAGTATGTTCTCTGGTTTGATGTCACAATGGATGATACATTCTCTGCATTTTTCATGGAGATACTCTAATCCTCTGGCAATTCCAAGTGCAATTCGATAACGAGTGGACCAGTCTAAGACGCTATCATTTCCATGAAAGAGATGTGAATCCAGAGAACCATTAGGCATATAATAAAAAACAAGCAATCTTTCTTTCCCTTCAGCACAGAACCCCCGGAAACGAACTAGATTGACATGTTGAATGGTCCCAAGCGTGCTCACCTCCGCTCTGAATTGCTTCTCACCTTGACGAAGTCCTTCAAGTTTCTTGACAGCAATAGCAGTTGAATCTGGTAATGCACCTTTAGAAACAGAACCAAAGCTCCCGGCGCCCAGTTTGTCGGAGAAGTTCTTGGTCGCACGTTGCAAGTCACTGTACCTGAAGGCCACCAAAGGTCCCATCACTAACTTGAAAGCTCTTCTTCTCATTATCCTTATTGTTACCAGAGTACAAATGATCCCGAAACAAACCAAAGATGCAGCTACCACACCGGCAACAAGGCCGGAAACACTTCCGTTCTTATGATGATTTGGAAGCTCGGAAGCAGCTAGACGGAGGTAGAGAGTTCCTCCATCTGATCCCTCATATTGATCTTGGAGATTAAGCAAATCATCATACCATATAGTGCAACCAGTGCCATTATAAAAATAGGCAGTGCAAGAGCAGGTGTGCAAGCAAGCCTGCATACATTCATCATCATTCCCAACTTGCATAGTCCGGCCATCATTAGGCAACCTCACATTTGACATATGGGAAAACTTATCTCCCTCACCAGCGTAATCTGAGCTAGTGCCATTACAGGACTGCAATGGTGTGTCCCGGACACAACCGCCACTGTAGTCCCTCAAAGCCCAGTCTTTTGGGGATCTCTGGCTGAATCCCTTGACGCAACTGCAATGCTGCTGGCTCTGCTCGTTGCAGCTTCCGAAGGGGCCACAGAAGTTAGTAACTTCACACTGGGCTGGAGCGGCAAAGATTTGAGTCCATTGTTGGGCGGTCTCCACCCACAACACCGCCTTCATCTGGCCCGAGACATCCATCACATAAGCTACGTAAGGAGTGGTGGTGTTGTCGAGGAGGGAAAAGGTGAAGTAGCTCTCTTCAGAGGTATTAACAAAGGTAAGTTTGAACAGGTATTGTGATGTCATCTCTGGCAAGTTTATGAATATGCGACCATTCCATGGCCCTGAAGTCCAGTAGATCTTGCTCATGTTCCACTGGAGCACGTTCTGGGTATCTTCCAGATTCGAGTTGGAGAATAATCCTAGAGCTGGGTCCTCAGAGTTCTTCCATGAAATGATTCTCCGGCTTACTTTAGTTATTTTATTGAAATTGATCTTGATTCCAGGAAGCCACATATGAGTTGGGTTGTCAAAACTCTGCCAGAATATATTAGCAGAGTCGACAGCATCTCTCAGGACAAGGTTCCCGTTGTCTTGGAGGACAGCAACTGTGGAAGAATTGGAGGGGATGGTGGCGTTTGTTGACCATACGGGAGAATTAATGGATTGGTCTAGAAGAGCTAAGTTACCGTCTTTGGAGATATGAAGCAGCGACTTGGTGATGTCTGAGACTGGGGTGGCTCTGTTGGCCACCCAGACAGGGGTCAGCTCTGAGACTCTTTTGTACCATATTCCGATGTAGAATTTGCTAGAGGTCTTATTTTTTGTGAAGAAACCAAGCACAAAGTT
The DNA here is from genome assembly GCF_009730915.1 of Dioscorea cayenensis subsp. rotundata. Lineage (NCBI taxonomy): Eukaryota > Viridiplantae > Streptophyta > Magnoliopsida > Dioscoreales > Dioscoreaceae > Dioscorea > Dioscorea cayenensis. Next base: position 619,147 of record NC_052485.1, on the reverse strand, counting down.
ACCACCTACGGAGAGAAGCTTCTGGTCACCAGAGAGGGATTGGTTGCTGGTGATGGAGTCTGATCCATGCGAGGAACAGATGGCCAAAGAGACGATAGATAACATGAAAGCAAGGAATGTACTTCTGGGAGTCATGTTTGGTGGTGAGGGTAAGTGATGTTGAAGAGTGCTGACAAACGTTACATATATATATATATATATATATATATAATATGCAAATAAGACATACATACTAGTAGTCGTTCATGTCTCCCAAAGCAAACTACGTATTGAGAGCCCTTGACGGGTTTCTATGACCAACACTTTGATGGCAGTTGGGCACCATTCTCCATGGATTAGTCTTTTTCCTTGAAGTAACAATCATTCCAGAAAATTTTTGACTTTTATTATTTTTATTTTTTATCTTTAAAAAAAACGAGAGCATACAGGCACAACTTTTGGTTCTCCGATTAGAGTGAGAATTAATACTTTATGATTCTAATGTCGCATTTTGAATGACTATACTTTGTGATTCCAATGTTGCATTTTGGATGACTATAGATAGGAGTGAAAGAGGAGAGGTGTTCGGATGAGCATAGATAGGGTGAGATAGGAGTGGGTGAGTAATGAGTGAGGATTAATAAGTGCAAAGTAAGCAATTCTCTAAAAAATGAAAAAAATTGCTCATTCATTGGGGTGAAATATTTAATTTGCCTCTTATATTTAATAATTAAAATAATAATTAAATAGATAATTTTAATAATAAATATCGGTTAAAGTAAAATAATAATAATCAGTTATTAAAATAATTCTTTAATTTAAATAATAATTAAAATAGATCATTTTAATAATAATTAATAACTAATGTTAAATAATAACTCCTTTCTAATGCAGGTGGTTTATCCACATTTTCAAAAAAAAAAGTTAAATAATAATAACTAATAATTAAAAATAAATAATTTAATTCAAATAATAATCAAATAGATAATTTTAACTGGGAATACCTTAAAAGTCCCTCTAAGTTTCACTTATTCATAGATCATTTAGCCAAATTTGGGTATTCCCAAGAAAATGTTCCTTTCTGTGATAGTTACTTTTCAGTTGTTCTGTTATAAAGGTATCAGACGTTAATCAAAATTCTCCTCAGATTTTTAAACGGAAACAAATAATATTAAACAGAAAGGTCAGATATTAAACATCAAAAACAAATATTAAACTAAAAGGTACTATATATTAAGTGAAAATTTATATAGTTATACGTAAACACGCAATGTTAAATGAAAACTATACATATGAAACGGGAAATATATGTTGTAAAATAGAATAAATTGACGGAGTGAGCTGCAATAATTGAAAAGTAAGCTAGCACAAAAAGAAAGGTATGTCTAGGAAATTTATATGTCAAAGGGATCTGTTTGGAAAAATTTTGAAATTTGCATGGATTTAGAATTCATTTCCCCTAATTTTAATAATAAATAATAATTAATGCGAAGATAATAATAATTAATGATTAATAATAATAATCTAATGCAAATAATAATTAAATAAACAAGTTTAATAATTAATAAGAATTAACGTGAAATATTTAGTATAATGAAATTAACAATAATCAATATATTTTTAAATGAAAAACATTATTATTATTTAATCTAACATTTTTTTTTATTTCCTTGCATTAAGGGTATAAAAAATCTTTTTCACAGTATTTTCTTCTTTATTTTTTTACATTCTCAATAAATTACCTTTTAATAAATTACCAACCAAACATATTTTTTATTTTTATGACTACTTCACTACCCCTCATTTTCATTTCTATTCAACTCCTCTTCGTTCCCAATACGAGAACCAAAGTGTGAACTGAAAGTATATATACAAGCCAACAAACAAAAGAAGAAAAGGACAAAATGACACAGATCGACAAAGGTGAGCCTCCCTGAGTCTTGGGTTGCCTCCATGAACTCTCATCCATTGGTACAAAAATTGAGTTGCAAACTCATTTTCACACTGAAGACCTTTTGTGTCACCATGTGCATGGGAAGATCCTTTTGAGCACACGATGTTGGGCTAACCCAATGTTGGATATTTATTTTTAACTATTCCAATAATATATTAAAAAAATGTAATTTTTTATATATTAACTAATTATTTTTATTAAATAAATATTTATTATAAATAATAGAAATGTTGTTCTTGTGTTGTTGTGTTTTTATTCGTTTGTTCACTTTTTTTTTTAAATAAAGTAGATAAACCACATATTTATTAAAGAAAAAGAAATAGTACAAGCATACTAGGAACTAAACAGAGAATTAAAACAAAAAGAAAAGGACAGAAACCACTACAGACTAGACAAGAAGCGGGAAGCAGTTACCAGCGGTGAAGCACACATCTAAAACAACCAACAAAGAAAAGCAAAAAACAAAAGAAAGAAAAGACAGCTGAGAAGGCAAAGTCCACCATCTTATCCGAGGTCTTCTCAAGCTGATGAGTGAAAATGATCACTCCTAGGCATTATGCGTGGTCGTTGCGTCGCTGAGATCTTCCGGTCTAGCGCTAAGGAAATAAAGGGAACTCCTAAGAGTCTGAGTGGAGTCTTCTGGAAAACAATGGGTTGGATCCCTAGTTGTAGAAATCCAAGAAAGTAACATATGAGTTACTTTGGCAATAACATAAAGAGAGGAATGTGCATGCAAATTAAAGATGCGTTTGTTTCTTTTAATTCATATATTCATTTGTTCACTTTATTATGTACTTTTTGTGCTTTATGCTGTTTTCTTAGTTTATCATGGCTTTAATTTTCAATAAATTAGTGTCTTATCTATTTTTTTAAATATAATATTATATATATAAATAATTATTAAGACCCCACTATCCGTGCATTGGAGACCCTTATACACCATATGTTGGGTGGGATTAGATCACACAAATTTTTTGCAATCATAACCATGGTCGGAGGCAATTGAAGAGGTATTATTAAAATCATATATAGTTCTTATAAATTGAGAGGCATAATACGTAACGCATGAGAGAAGCATGTCACAATGAAACAGTAAAATACAAGCCACACACTGAGCCACCCAAATACAATAGATTTATATATATATATATATATATATGTATATAGATGCCTGGAACTTGTTGAAGATCGGCTGGTCTGATATTGGAAAAAAGTGTAAAGTATCACTGTATAAATTAGGAAGAAGAGCAAGAGGTTTTCAGTAGGTTTTTGCTACTTAACATTTCATTGAGAAACTGGGAAGTGAAAACATAAAGAGAGTTCACCAACCACTCTTATACATAACACACACCTTTTCAAAAAGTAACAATAACTTAATATCTTGGGTAAAGTTCTAAGGCACAGACAATCTTTGAGTACACCAGAGAATTGATCTAGGACATCAGAAACATAATGTGAAGAGACACAACACTACAGGATAATTAAACTTCTTTGCTGGCTTGCTGGTGAAGATAAGATTCTCACACTCTCAAACTTATTCAAGAAAGGTTGTAATTTTCAAAATTCCATTGACACCTGTGTCCTCTGTCACAATGCTTCCGAGACTTCAACATCTTTTCATCGATTGCGAATTCTCCAAATGCATCTGGGCATTTTTTGCTCATTCCTTAGATTCAACTCCTCTCCCACAAACCATACCTCTCTTGTGGACCTCTTGGATTCTGTCCCTCGCACCTCAACTCCGACCCCTCTGGGACCTCATATCCCGTGCAATCTTATGGAATATTTGGTTCGAAAGGAACTCTCGAATCTTTCAACTGACTGCTTTACCACATTTAAACATTATTTTCAAAACTGCTAATATGCTTCTTTCCTTGTTTCTAACAGCTACTGATAGACATCAACAATCTCTCAATGAAGCTTCACAGAAAATCAAGCGCTCTCTTGACTTCCTCAGCGCTGAGCCTCAGATCCTACTGGCGAACCTGACATTGACGCACCACAGGAGTAGTCATCTCACCTACTCTTCTAGTCAGGCCTGAGATGCCAGACGGTGTCTTCCGCCTGTTTAGACTTTTATCTCCTCTTATTTTCCTGTCTTAGTTTTTATGTACTTGTTATCCCTCACTTTTGGTGAGAGTATTTTCATCTCTATACTGTTTTCTTCTTTTTTCAATAAATCAGTGGTTTATCCACTTTTTATCAAAAAAAATAAAAATAAAATAAAAATAAAATAAACTTCTTCATCTATTGGTCAGTAGATCATCTAGCTCATTGGCAGTAAACACCAGTCAACACACCAAGTGTGAGGTCAAAGTTCTTTTTCCCATTTGACCTCCGCTGACCAATTCTCCTTCTTTGCAGCTTCTTCAATCAACTTGCAACAGAACTAACTAAATCCGAGCTAGGAAGGCTCAACAAACTGATTCCCTCCTTAGCGTAAGATGCCTGAAGATAATAAGCTTTCACTATAAAAATCTCCAATAAGGCCTTTAAAGAAACTAGAAATTGGAGGCATATTAACCTTGAGGAGCCCCTCCAGCATTTGAACAACCATTCCCATTGTTGGCCTTTCACATTCTATGCCCTGAATACTCCAACAAGCAACTCTACAAGCTCTGTTTACTTCATCCATGTTGGCATTTCCCTGCAATCTACTATCCAACAAACAATGAACATTACCTTCTCTCACTTGAATTGCTGCCTTGAGAGGGAAATAATTGTCTCCACTTTCGTATTGCTTGCTGCTATTTCTCTTCCCTGATATTATTTCCAAAAGCATCATCCCAAAACTAAAAACATCAGCTTTGGGTGTGATTGCTAATCCTGAAATCCATTCTGGTGCCAGATACCCAATTGTTCCTCTCGTGCTGGTTAACACATTACTGAACTCCCTGTCAAGTAGCTTTGCAAGACCAAAATTAGCCACCTTTGGATTAAACTCAGCATCCAAAAGTATGTTCTTTGGTTTGATGTCACAGTGGATGATACACTCTCTGCATTTTTCATGGAGATAAGCTAATCCTCTGGGAATTCCAAGTGCAATTCTGTAACTAGTGGACCAGTCTAAAACCTCTGCATTGCTCCCAAATATATGAGAATCTAGAGAACCATTAGGTATATACTCAGAAACCAGTAGCCTTTTAGTACCTTCAACACAGAAGCCGCGTAAAGAAACAAGGTTAACATGCTGAATGGTTCCAAGTGTGCTCACCTCCGCTCTGAATTGCTTCTCACCTTGACGAAGTCCTTCTAGTCTCTTGACAGCAATAGCAGCTGAATCTGGTAACACCCCTTTAAAAACAGAACCAAAACTTCCACTGCCCAGTTTGACGGAGAAGTTCTTGGTCACAAGTTTCAAGTCACTGTACTGGAACACCACCAAATCTCCCATCACTAACTTGAAATCTCTTCTTCTCCTTCACCTTAATTTTACCAGAATCCAAATGATCCCCAGACAAACCAAAGATGCAGCTACCACACCAGCAACAAGCCCAGCAACATTTCCATTCTTATGATCACTTGGAAGTTCAGAAGCAGCTAGACGGAGGTGGAGAGTTCCTCCACCTGATCCTTCATATTGATCTTGGAGATTAAGCAAATCACCATACCATATTGCACAACTAGTACCATTATAAGAATAGGCAGTGCATGAGCAGTTATACAAGCAAGTCTACATACATTTATCATCATTCCCAACTTGCAAAGTCTGGCCATCATCAGGCAACCTCACATTTGACATTTGGAAAAATTTATCTCACTCGCCAATGTAACCTGAGCTCGTGTTGTCACAGGACTGCAATGGTGTGTCCCGGACACATCATTGCAGTCCTGTCACTCAAAGCCCAATCTTTTAGTGATCTCTGGCTGAAACCCTTGACGCAACCGCACTGGGGCAACTTTTGCTCATTGCAGCTACCGAAAGGGCCACATAATGCGGTGACGTCACACTGAGCTTCGGGCACGGCGAAGAATTGATTCCATTGTTGGGTGGACTCCTTCCACAGCACCGCCTTCAACTGTCCTGTGACATCCATCACAAAGTCCAAGATCACATGGGACCTAGAGTTGTTATTGAGGTTGAAGAAGCAGTAGAACTCTTCAGAGTTAGCATTACAGGTAAGGTCAACCATGGTGGTTGATAACACGGGGCTTGTCGGCGTGGCAACCTTCAACGCTCCTCCGTGCAGCACTTGTGCGCTCCCACAAGTCAGCCTACTCTCGTTGGTGTAAAAACTTACACCTGCCCAAGGAACATACACAAAAGGAAGGGACACAGAGATAAGAGAGAAAAGATAAACTCTCTATTGATGTAAGGAAGCTAATACAACCGAAGCCAAGATACAAAGCTTCCCCTCTCACTTCTACTAAGTGAGAGCTCTCTTCTCCTCTTCTTCTGCTAAGAATGAGAATGAGAATGAGAGAGTGAAGAATGGAAATGAGAATGAATGAAATGGAGATGGGAGGGGGAGTTTATATAGCCAAGCCTTGGAATCTCATCCAAGGATAATGAGACGAACGCCGTTCGAGATGTTCCCGTTCCAAGAGCTAGATGCCGAACCGAGTTCCTCTCCAAGGATAAGCAAACAAACAATGCTCCTATTTGCCGGGTCCTGACATCAATCCATGCTTCCCATTAACTATAGAGTGTCTCCCTCCTGTCAACAACGCCAGATAATCACTGTTCATCCGCACGGGATGTCTCGGTACCATAACCGGCCTATCGAGAGGCTGTCTCCGCCCGTATGCGTCTGTCCGTATGAGAATACGAAGGCTTGATGCTTTGGCTTCAGTCGAGCAGGTCGCTACTCCACTCTCGAACAAGATGATCGGATCATGTCCTAGTATATTTGACCATTCAGAGTGAAATCTGAAAATCGGTCTAAGGGAGTGGAATAACCACACTCCCGGCTTCTCTTGGCTATGTCACTCCCGCGCCAAGGGTGTGACGCCAAAAAGGCCCTATAACAGCTGATGACCTCACTGGTGCTTCCTTGCTGAATATACGGCCATTCCAGGGCCCTGAAGTCCAGTAGGGCTTGCTCATGTTCCAGAGGAGTACGGACTGGTTATCCTCCTGCAACCTGCTGGAAAATAATCCTGGAGCTGGGTCCTGAGAGTTCTTCCATGAAATCAATCTCTTGCTTACTTTAGTTACCTTATTGAAAGTGGACTTGCTTCCAGGAAGCCTAATATGAGTTGGGTTGTCGAAACTCTGCCAGAAGATGTTAGCAGAGTCATCAGCATCTCTCAGGACAAGGTTCCCGTTGTCTTGGAGGACAGCAACTGTGGAAGAATTTTAGGGGATGGTGGTGTTGGTTGTGGGCCCTAGCTTTTTGTCTCCATTCATTTCTAAGCCACATTTGAAGCTGAATTCCTGGACTTCTTTCCATACAAAGCCTTGTATTAAGCCTTTTTTTGTGGACTTTTTGTTGCCATCTTGTTGGTTGCATGTTGAGCCAAAGCCATTAGCAACTTACCCCTTATGCTCACGATTTTTCCAGAAGAGAGAGAGAGAGAGAGAGAGAGAGAGAGAGAGAGAGAGAGAGAGAGAGGAAATTCTGTGATTGGTAATCCGGTGAAGCTCCGGTGATGCTCCGGCGTGGAAACTTGATAGATTAGTGAGTATAAGATTTTCTGAAATTGTTAGGTTTATGCTAGCATGACTTTGGTATAATCATTCCTTTGTTATAGAATGGTTGGGTTTTGGACACATGAATGTTGGAAGAAGCTTGATTTCATTAAATCTAGAGTATGATGGGTTTATACTCTTGTTTCTTTGGTGTCTATTGCTGGAGGTTAGAGAGATGTGATGGAATATTGATGATAAAGAAATGAGGTTATGGCTGCCACCTTGATAGTGTAATTCCTCTTACTCATCTCACTAAGTAAGTCTTCCTTCTACTTGATTGTATTGCCCTTTAACATGTTGTTGCTCTTATTTTAGTGCCCTTTCATTTCTTGCATATATGTCAGAAAGTATTAAGTTTTCAGGTTGGTATTTTAAGTGATGACAATATCCTTATGATGGTTGGTTTCCCTGCTAGCTTGTTGGTACACATACTCAAAATTTGGTGGTGCAACCTTAAGTGTTTCTACACTCTTAAACTTATGTGTAAATCCCAGGTTCCAACCATTCATAGGTTTATAGTTAATGTTTATGTGTGGGCATGCTTAAGTTTTAAGCCTTAAATTTGAGAGTGTGTTAAAGGCATCCTCCTTATATTTGGCTTCTTTTGGTGTTGTAGTATGATACTTTGAACTTATATGTATATATATTTATATACTCTCACTGGTGTTATCATGTCCTATATTATTTTGGAATCATGATCTTTGGTTCTCATTAGTCATGTTTAATTTGAAGTTCTTTTTCATAGTAGTGAACCTTTAGAAACATGCATGCCTTATGTTACTACATCCCAGCAAAGGAGTGTATTTTTGAAACTCTTGGATTATGATGATTAATTGTGTTACACTTGATGAGAATTTCATGTATGTTGGAACTTCATTTAGGAGTCTTTATTGAGACTTTAGAATTGGTTTCATGTCCCTAGGATTTTGATGAGGTTTGAGTTGGAGTTCGGATGAGTTGGAGTGTTGAAGAGTAGCATGTAAGTAATCCCCCGAGAACCCATGTTTTCATTATTTGAAGAATTTCTGCAAAAACACAAATAATTGTCCTCCCTCGAAATTTCTGTATTTTTGATATCGTATTTCTGGGTTTTGAATTCCGGTAAATCATATTTGTAAATATTCTTTATTAGAATATTTCACTTTGTGTTTTGTTTAAATATTGTTTTGAAGACCTATGCTCATTTCTGGCGAATTATTATTTGTAGTTCTGAAATCTGGCATTCTTTTGATTTCAGTTATCTTGAATAGCGTTATTACTTGAGATCTATACCTATGTTGGATTATTTATTTTGTATTGATTTAACTATGTTTAAACGTTGAATTTTTATCAATATTTGAAATCAAGATTTATAAATTCTGTTATTTTTAAATAAATTTCTGGATTACTTACTAGGCTAGTGAGCTCATGGATTTATTTTAAATCCTTTTTAGATCACGAGTGTTAGACCGGTGTGTGGACCTTGAAGGACAGTCCGTAGATGTTGTCTTATTCTGTTGTAAAATTTGAATTCTTGTCATTATCCATCCTTGTGTCCTTGTATTTTGTATTTTAGACTTTTGTATCCTAGTATTGTGTATTTTGTAGAGTCTGAAATCTTGTAACTCAATTGAGTTATTATAAATTTTCCTGTCCTGCATCAGATTCTGAGTCCTTGCAGGCCTACGGGGCTCACACCTTGTGGGTCTGTGGCCGTTTGTCTGCGCACTGGGTCTAGCGAGCTGGGTTCGGGGTGTGACATTGGTGGACCATATGAGGGACTTGGATTGGTCCAGCAGAGCCAAGTTACGGTCTTTGGAGATATGAAGCAGAGACTTGGTGATGTCTGAGACTGGGGTGGCTCTATTGGCCACCCAGACAGGGGTCAGCTCTGAGACTTTTTTGTACCATATGCCGATGTAGAATTTGCTAGAAGATTCATCTTTAGTGAAGAAACCAAGCACAAAGTTTCCATCTACAGAGAAGAGCTTCTGGCCACCAGAGATGGATTGGTTGCTTGTGATGGAGTCTGATGCATGGGCGACACAGATGACTAGAGAAATGAGGAACAACTTGAAAACAGGGATTGCATTTGTTGAAGCCATGATTTCTGGTTTGCATCAAATTCAGGAAGAGACGAGGGTAGGAGGAGGGGAGAGCCTTTGTTTTTAATTAAAAAATCATTGAGGGTCAAAATTTTGGTCTAGTAGGTCTTACGGAGGGTTCATGTTCAATTCTCGTATAATTTCCGGCCCTATATTATTTCTTCCTGTTCACATGTTACATTTTTGTTTGTTTATGAATAAAAAAAGATAGGGATGTTTGTCACCTGTTTATCAAAGAATAAAAAAAAAATCGAATCCATGACATTTTCGTTAGCAAATAAACAAAATACAACTCTCTTGTGAGAGTGTGATATATATTTTAATACAATTTATTTGAGAAAAAAAATATATTTATTGGTCCTTACATTTTATTTTATTTTATTTTTATAAAGAGTGGATAAACCACTAATTTATTAAGAAAAGAGAAATAGTACAAGGAAGATAAAACCCTCACCAGAAGTAAGGGGGTACAAGTGCAAGAAAGTAAAGAGAAAGGAAAAGAAAGAAGATGAAGATCTAATCAGGCGGAAGACACTGTCTGGCGTCTCAGGTCTGACTAGAAGAGCAGGTGGGTCAACTATTCCTGGGATACGTTGCGATCCAGCTCACCCGCAGAGTTGGAGGCCCTTGGGCTGAAGAAATCAAGAGAGCGCTTGATTTTTTGAGAAGCTTCAGTAAGAGGTTGTTGATGTTTGTCTGCAGCTGTTGGGAACCAAGATAGAAGCATATTAGCAGTTTTAAAAATAATACTTAACTGAGGCAACGCAATTAGTTGAAAGATACGAGAATTCCTTTCAAGCCAAATATTCCACAAGATTGCACGGGAGATGAGGTCCCAGAGAGGTTGAGATTGAGGAGCGAGGGACGAGATCCAGGAAATCCATAAATGGGGAATGGTTTGTGGAAGAGAAGTTGAACCTAAGGAATGAGAGAAGAATGCCCAGATATGTTTAGAGAATTCGCAGTTAATGAAAAGGTATTGAAGCGTCTCTAAGGAATTGTGACAGAGGACACATGTATCAGTAGAGTATTGAAAATTGCAACCCTTCTTGAAAATGTTGGATAAAGTGAGGATTTTGTCCTCGCCAGCCAGCCAGCAGAAGAGAGTGATTTTGCTAGGGCAACGGATCTTCTAGAAAAGGGGGTACAAAGGGCTGCGGGTTCCACCATATATGAGAAATTTATAAAAAGATTTAACAGTGAAAGTGCCACATTTTTCCAGGGTCCAAGTGTAGAAATCACTTTGTGCATGAGAACAGTTAGGAATAATATCTAGGATAGGACATAACATGTCTGGCGTGACAGTGCGGAAAATTTACTCGGTGTTGGTAAGGAGTTGGGAAAAACGCCTAATGGTAATCCAAGGATCAGTACAATCATTGAAGAGGTCAGGCCAGCGATCTTTAAGTAGGATTCCATCATGCCAGCGGTCGAACCAAATAGAGGTGTTGTAGCCATTTTTGATCAATTTTGAGATACAAGAACGGAAGGAGAGGAGGTTAGGAGTCACAACTGCTCAGAAGAAAGATTTGTTCCTAGGTGGGATGTGAAATAAGATTCCGTTTGTATCTTTGAGAGTGTAGTTAGCATGAATGGTTTTGGCCCAACCACCAGTTGGTTTGCCAGATAATTTCCACCACCACTTACTCAGTAAAGCAATGTTGATGGTCTGGAGGTTAAGAATACCCCAACCACCCATGTCTCTAGGTCTAGTGATCCTATTCCAGGCAATTAATCTGATTCCCTTAGGGCCCAGGTCATGGCCTCTCCAAAGGAAATCTCTCCAGATTTTATCAATTTCCTTGATCACCCAAGCGGGAAGCTTGAAAACTGATATCCAGTAGACAGGCATGGAGGAGAGGACAGAGTTGACAAGAGTCAAGCGACCGCCAAGAGATAAATAATTAGCTTTCCAAGAAGTGAGCCAGGAACGAACTATACCAATGAGTTTCTCCCAGTCAAGTCTTCTGGGTCGACGACCAGAGAGAGGAACTCCTAAGTAAGTGATAGGGAGACTGCTACGGGAACAATTAAGGATTCTAGCAGAGGTGTGATGAGGTTGGAAGCCATAGTTAGTAGAATATAGGCAGCTCTTGGAAAAATTTATGGATAAGCCAGAAGACCCCTCATAGAGATACAATATTAGTTTGATTATTTGGAGGTCTTCATGTCCTCTAGTAGAGAAGATTAGGAGGTCATCTGCATATTGGAAGTGACAGATGCTGTCAGAAGAATTAAGGGGAACACCGATTAAGACTTTGGAGTTTAGAGCATGAAAGAACATAGCGCTCAAAACATCAGTGGCAAGGGCGAAGAGCATGGGAGAAAGAGGATCACCATGTCTCAAGCCCCTTTTGCAATGAATGTAACCCTGGGAAGTTCCATTGATAAGAAACTGTGCCTTAGCAGAATAGAGGATGGAGTTGACCCAGGAGAGCCATTTAGGGCCAAAGCCTCTTGCATCAAGAATTTCAAGCATAAATTTCCAGTCAAGAGAGTCAAAAGCTTTTGCAAAGTCCACTTTAAAAATGTGCCCCAGACGTTTTCTTTTTTGAAGGTTGAAAATGACTTCTTGGGCGCCAATAATGTTCTCAGCAATACATCTGCCCTTGATGAATCCAGATTGTGAGTCATCAACCAGCAGATTGATGACCGAACTTAAATGGTTGGCAAGAATTTTGGAGATGATTTTACAAGTGGAGTTGATAAGACTGATGAGACGAAAGTCTGATACGTTGCTGGGCGTGTTGTTTTTAGCAATAAAGGCAATGTGAATCCAGTTAATACGCTCAAGGTTAATGGTTCCCTCGTAAAAGTCCTCTCAAAGTTTGACAATTGAGGGTTGAAGGATGGTCCAGTGTTTTTGAAAGAAGAATATAGGGAAGCCTTCCGGACCAGGATATTTGTCAGGGTGAAAACCAGGGATGGCAAGTCTGATCTCTTTAGAAGAGAAAGGTAATTCAAGTTGGGATAGATCAATTCTTTCCTTTTAGCCGAAAAGGAAGTGCCAATCAAGGAGAAATCTGTTTGGCAAAGCAGTACCTAAAACATAGTGGTAGTGATCAGAGAAGATTCTGCCAATTCGTTCGTTACCAGTGATCCAATGGCTATCTTGAAGAATACGAGGAATTAGATTTTTATTTCTCTTACAATTAGCAACTTGGTGGAAAAATTTGGTGTTGGAGTCTCCTTCCTTAAGCTAGGTAATTCTGGAACATTGTTTCCAGTAAATTTCTTCCTGATTTAAAATGTTATATAATTCAGAACAAATTTAGGAAAGACGGCTTGACTCTTCCTCAGAAAGAGGTCTAGATTCAGCAATGATATCGATGGAGTGTAATTCAACAAGAAGATTACATTTAAGGATCTTAGGGGCATGAAAAGTGTTTTTGGACCAAGTACGGAGTTTGGATTTAAGTTGAGTCATTTTTTGGATATGACAAATGCTCCGCAGCCAACCGGGTTTAGTTCTAGCCACCAATCATGAATAAGGTTGGTGAGGTGAGGATTGGTGTACCAGAACTTCTCAAATTTGAACAGCCGGGGACGCTTAAAGGGATTTCCAAATTCGAGATAGATAGGAGAGTGATCTGAGCCGAGTCTAGGGAGATCAAATTGAGTAGTTCTGTAAAATAAGGAAGTCCAATCATGCGAGTAAAGAAATTCTTTAAGACAGACCCAGATGGGGTTAGCTTGTCCGTTGGTCTAAGTGAATTTTCTCCCATTGATAGGGGGATCAATAAGGTCAAGATCGCTAAATTGGTTCTGGGAAGAGGAGATATCTCTAGGATTAGAAATACCAATGTTTTTGTCTTCTAAGGAAAAGACAGTATTAAAATCACCACTGATAATCTAGGGAGTGGTAATGAGGTTTCTTAATGTTCGGAGTTCATTCCAGAAGTTGGATCTTAAGGATATGAAATTAGGCCCGTAGACGCTAGAACAGATCCAGGAAGAGTTGTCGGAGCGATTAGTGAAATTGATGGAGATGGAAAAGGATCCTTTATGAAGGAGATTACCGACAAGAAGCAAGCTATTTCAAGCGATAATAATTCCACCAGCAAAGCCTTGGGCTGGTAAGAAATCAAAAGAATCAATGCGGAGCCTCCGATTGTTCTCCAAAGAGAGCAATGGATGTTTTGGAGTTTGGATTCTTGGAAGCAGATAATGTCTGCTTTGGAGTTAGAGATAACTTCTAGCACCAAGTGGCATTTAGAGGGTCTACCGAGACCTCTGACATTCCAGCATAAAATAATCATAAAAACATGGAATGTCTAATTAGGTCTCGGAGGAGACCCTAGGGTTGTAGGACATTTGGAGTTCCTATTAGCTTCGATAGAAATGATTTTGTCTATGCATTTATTTTTGTGATTAGGGGATCCAAGGAAATTAATGCCACAAGAGTTACTGTATTTAAGAATTTGAGCATCTGACCAAGATGAAAAAACAGAATTAAAATTGGAGGGTGTACCTTCTCATGGATCTTCAGGCATTTTTTTCTTTGAAGATCGATGAGGAAGGGGAACGAACCCATCATCTTCATTGCATCGTCCTGATGGTTTCTTGGGTCTGTCGCTTCTTCTAAGCTGTTTGGGACCAGTATGGAGATGTTTTGGGATGTCTTCCAAGGACTCAGAGATTGCTAGTTCAGAGTCAATATGAGGGGAGACATGGTCTTCCTGAATGATGCAGTTGTCATCAGGGAGGAATTCAGTATCATCCATGTCCTGATCAAGAATGTTCTCATCTTTCCCCCAATCGAGAAGTTCTTCATCAGAGGGGATATCCACTGGAGAATTCTGTGGAGTGGGATCAAGATCATAGAATTTCTCAGAGTTGATGCTTGGCACCAGGGTCCATCCTCCATAAAAGAAGATCCATTTATAACCCTCTGGGATGCGTATAACTGGAGGATTATCTTGCAGGTGAGAAGGGGTATTTCCCTGTAGAGCAGGTTCAAGAGAGGAACCTTGTCCAAGATCTGAGTTAGGTTGTGAAATGTGAAAATCACTAGGCAGAGATGCCTTATCAGATGAGTAATTTTGTGATTTTGAATGTTGCTTAACTTGATTAATTAAGTCTGCATCTAAGGAGAGATCCGGAGTGTGCTTATCACGAGGCAAAGTGATCTTTAAAGAAGTGAGTGTGCTGTGATCAAGGTTAGATGGATCTCGAGGCATCTCATCAGATGGAACGGCGGGGATTTGATCACAGTGCTGATTACGATGAGATGGCCGATCGAGAGATTTATCATCTCGGGGTTTGTCTAAAGAATCAGGAACACATTCACATGGTTTGCAAGAATCACGGGAGATCTGATCTCGAGGCAGAGGGGATGAGAGTAAGGTTCTAAAATGGATGGATGGGAGCTCATCACGAGACAGATGGACAGCCGTTAGAGGTTTCTCTATCACGTCTCCACTTCATGGTAACAGTGCAATCTGTCCCCCAGTGCTCTCGCAAGATGCCGATGGGATCTCAGGGGTTTCGGCGAGCAGCCGGTCACCGGAAGAAAGAGAAAAACCTCCCTGAGATCCATTATCGGTGCTCCCAGATGAAAGGCCAAGGCTGGAGCAATGCTCGACGGCCTTGCCAGAAGGGATATCGACGGGAGGTTGCACTAAAGGTGCTTTGCCCTTATCAGATTTGGGCACGAAAATGAGGTTGTTGGAGGGCTGAGCTGGTCGAAGATGAGCCAGAAGGTGAGTCATCGGACCTTGCAGAAGGTGAGTCTTCAAATTTTATGATGAAACTCCTAACACCGACATCCACCGTGATCTCCAACGGGAAGGAGATCAAGGATTTAAGTCTCACAAGAGTTCTGAGGTGCTCCAAGGTAACGTGCTCTTTTTTCTGGACATAAATTAAGTCACCAATCAGTTTGAGAATGTCGATAATGGAATCCCAGTTCCAGCAGTGAAGGGGGAGGTTCATGATCCTGATCCAGTTGTAGTTGCCGGCGGCCAACGCGTGGGAGCCGAACTCGGCGGTCCAGTGAGACATGGAAATACAACAAGGTCAATGGGAAGTAATTAGGGTTAATGAGCTTCTCTTCACGGCCGTTGCTGCTTCTCTGGCTGAACATAAAGTGAGAACAAAGTCGTTGTTGAAGGGAGTGATGTGCTCGCAGAGGTCGGTGTTCAAGCACTGAGGGAGAGAGTCATGAAGAGAGCGGACGCTAGCATTGCCTGATATTACCCTGATAATCACCATCTTCTTCAGTTCTTCCTTTGACTTTAGAATTGCTTCAGTGATAGGTAATGAAACCCGGAGAGAGGTCATGTTGGATCTTGCAGGGATATGAAGGAGAGGTTTGAGCTCAGTGGAGAGTCCCCGAGGATTGGGATTAGAAGAGGAGGTTTCTCGAGAGTAAATTTTGGAGCGGATCCTAGCCTTCATGGGATCAGGACGATGAAATGGAGAACGGAGCGGGCAGCGGATGGCGAGATGGCCGGCACCGGAGCAACGTTTGTAGGTGAGCTGGTGTCGACATTCATTAGCCCTGTGACCAGTTCTCAAGCATTTAGAGCAGAGCTCTACAGAGTCTGGCGAACGTCTTCTCTTCAGGGGAGCGGGATGGGTGGTGGCTAGAGGTTCCAACGGCGGGGATCGAGCAACATCAGCGTAGGTGGTGCCCTCTCTCACCAGAGAGTTCTTGGGATGTTGAGGGTTATGCGAAGCTTGATTGCACTGAGAGGAGAGGTTTCTGTGGGGAGGAAAAGGGTGTGAGTTCTATGGGTGAGTGTTCCTGCGGGGTTCGCAGGAGAATCCCCCGTGAGATCCACCGCGGGGAGGCCGAGCGTTGCGCTGTTATGCATGAGAGCCAGGGTAGTTCTCACGAGAACTGCAGAGAAATCTCATGGTCAGGAACAATTTATGTAAAAACAATAAAGATTTATAAATAATTTTAAATAATTCTTTTCCTATTTGTTTCTATTAATCTATCATATATATTTTTTTATCACATGATGATATAGTATTATATTTAATAATTAAACAACTATAATTAATTTTATTTAAAAAATGTGGATAAATCAATTAGAATTAAAGAGAATTACACACAAGACACCTACCACTAGATGTGGTAAAGTATAATAAAAGAGGTACAACAAAAAGGTAGAAGCCCCCAAAAAGAGCAAACAACTCAGAACCTAGCCAGTGCCTGGATCATGCGTTTCTTCAAAAGTCCGAGTCACACCGAAATCCTTCACACAATGGCTAAGAAACTCCAAACTTCTTCTAATGGTGCTGATATCTTCATCCATCTTCGCTCTATGTCCCTTTACGATAGAAGAGCACCAAGATACAAGCATACGATTATTTTTCACAATGAGACAATGAGCATGCATAACATTGGCATTGAAAATACAATCATTCCTAGCAAACCAGATATTCCAAATAATTGCTTTCCCCACTAAGTCCCCAAAAGCCCTTATCTCATTATGCAAACATGTTCTCCATCGGCCCCAAAGATCCTCTAGAGAAGATGGTGAAGGAGGTAACTTAAGTATTCTGATGAAGTACTCCCACACTTGTTTGGCAAAAGAGTAGTAAATGAACAGGTGATCCACCGACTCAAACCCGACATGACACATTGCACAAGTATTAGTAGGTAACATGTTGTATCTCCTTCTAGCTAGGTTTCCCAATGACAGGATTTTGTTTTCCATGCAAGCTAGTTGAAAAGGTTGATTTTCTTAGGGCACCCATCACGCCAAAAGAAATGCGATATCGGGCATCTGAGCCCCCCATCGATTAAGAGATTGTAAAAGGACTTCACCAAGAATGTCCCATTCCCGGTAAGTCTCCACCACTTCTTATCCGCCAACAGACTTTCAGATCTCAGCACACTTACATGCACCTGTCTAATAATTTCATTACTGGTGAAGGGAAGCTCATCCAATAAGTGGATAAGCTCGTGAACCGTGCCATTGGGGCATATGCTGGTTCTGAACTCTTCCAGCCACAAATTCATTGTTGCAATGCCATTAAGCCAGCAATCTTTCCAAAAAAGTGTTTCCTTTTCAGCAACAACTTCATGTGAAAAATAACTCCTGAGAGCCGACAAGCAGGTCAAAACCCCTTTCCAAAAGAAGGAAATCCTACCTGCCTGATTAGGCCACAACTTTGAACAAGATGCACCGTAGTTGAATTGTATTCTCTTAGCACCGCCCTAAGAAGAATCCATCATGTATTTCGACCACCACTTCCCTAATAATGCATGATTGAAATTAGCTAGATCAAAGATACCCTAATCTCCTTGGTCCCTAGGTCGACAAAGATTATTCTAGTGAACCAGACGACAGCTTGGGTAGTCAATATCAGGCACAGACCAAAGAAAGTCCCTTCTGATGTGGTCGATGTCTTTGATTACCCAGCAAGAAAAATGAAATATGGACATCCAAAATGTTGGGATTGCCGACATCATAGTTATGTTGCCTTTTCTAAGACACGAGTCTTCGTCTCACCTTGAGAATAATCCTTTCCCATACTTGCTTGCGCGATCTTCTATCAGAAACTGAGATACCCAGGTAAGTGACTGGTAGTAAACCGATATTACACTGCAAAGTCTTTACTGCCGCCTAATCAGGGAGCTCGGCCACTCTACTTGAGTAAAGACAGGTTTTTGAGAAATTCATTTCTAGCCCAAACATACCTTCAAACAATTAGAGAATCTGTTTAATAATCCTTAGGTCCTCAAGCCTCCTAGAAGTTAAAACCAGCAGATCATCCGCATAGTACAGATTGCATTTACTCCCAAACTCTCCCAAAGGTACCCCAATTAAAATTTTGGCATTGAGAGCATGAGCAAACGTCGAGCTTAGGACATCAGTCATTAAAATGAAAGGTAATGGTGACAGGGGTCACCTTGCCTCAGTCCTCTTTGATACCTGATGTATCCTATTAGAGATCCGTACATAGGCAAACGATTTGGTGAGGACATTCAGCGGTTTTATGGGATGAGCGAAAACAACGTCTCCAAGTCGCTTCATTGGGGAATCGTGGACGTTTAACGCCAGACAATAGTGATTTGAATTTTTTGCATTTGTACCCCTCTAAAATTTCATTTTGTAATACTATTGCTTATTAGCCTCTTAAGCTTTTTAGCATCATCAAATATTGTTATTAAACTAATAGAATCTCTTCGAAAATATAGGACATACAAAAAGGCTAGATTTGGTGTAAGATTGAGTAGTATTTTTGGGCTTTAATCAGGTAAGTAACACTACATATAAATCTGTATATATGTATATGCAAAATTTTGGGTTATCGAAAATTATTTAATTATTTTAGTTTTGTTTTAAAACTATTTGTATACTATTTGAATGTTTTGGGTTTTAAATTCAATGCCAATTTCTGTTCATTGTATTCAGAAATTATAAATTTTTATTCATGTTTTTATTTATTCAGTTATCTGATTAATTATATTCAAAATTATTTATTTGATTAATTATTAGCTTATTAGCTATGTTGATTTAATTATTTATTCATTTATTTTTTTACAAATTAAATTATAGAAATATTTGTTAATTAAATGGGATCATGCGTAAGTTTGTTTGTTTGCATGAAAAATTACCCTGCAAATATTGTTCTACAAATCCTAAAGTACCTGAAATTATGTCTGAAAATTTGACATTATGTTTTGTTTTTTAATAACAAACATATTTTGATATAAATACGTTTAGGCCTTGTTTGGGTACTACTAAATTCCATAGGAATGTCCACCATTCCTATGGAATTTAGTTTTATGTAGGAAATCATAAGAATGGGTGTTTGGACATTTTTTTTCTCAGGTTAAAATTTCTATGGAATCATATGATTCCATAGGAATTTTACAATGAGCTGGGACCAAAATAATGATTTCCTTTGTTTTTCGGGTGGGAGCTGCGATTTGGCTGGGGCTGCGATTCGGACAAGGGAAAGGGGTAAGGACTGGCCGCCACGCCTCCGGTGACCGCGACCTCACCTCCGCCTACGTGACCGCGACCTTGCCTCGGCC
The DNA here is from genome assembly GCF_009730915.1 of Dioscorea cayenensis subsp. rotundata. Taxonomy (NCBI): domain Eukaryota; kingdom Viridiplantae; phylum Streptophyta; class Magnoliopsida; order Dioscoreales; family Dioscoreaceae; genus Dioscorea; species Dioscorea cayenensis. Next base: position 599,498 of record NC_052485.1, on the reverse strand, counting down.
TACGCCTCCCATTCCCTCCGCCTCTTTCTTATCCCCCATTTGGATCCCAACGAGGACTCACTGCGGCTATTGGAGAAGGAGTTCGTCCGTCATTCAGTTTCTTCATCGCCACCAGATTCATTGTGAAGAAGAAAGGGTTGAAGAAGGCTGCCTCTGGAGTTTGTACAGCTATTTGCATTTTGTTTGGTTGGGATTTTTGTGTGTTATGGTGATGTGATTTAGATGAGATTCCTGTTGATAATGATAGTGGTTGAATCATTGATTCATTGCTTTGAGTTTTGTGGAGAGAAGATGGGATCCGGTGAAAAGAAAGAGAACAACGATGATTTATCTCTTGTTTTGATTGTATTAATTAAGGTTGGGTTTTGTGTTGGAGGAACTCCATTATTTTGCTGGTTTTTTACTTCAACGCCTACTTTAGTACTGTGATCCGTAAAAGTTCCAAACTGCTTGAATTGGGTGAAAATTAACAGATAAGTTTCTATTTTTCTGCAAATTTTAGGCCTAAACTATTTGTCTTTGATATGATATTCTAAAAAGATACTCTTTATAAAATAATTTCATCTTGTGATTGCTTTAGCCTTTGAAATTCTCATAATGTGCTCAGTGCTTAGGCAGTCAGACTCATTTAGATGCTTGCAGATATCTTGTGAGTTTGTGATTTCATCTTATATCAAATTCTTTGAAATTTTTTTTGGTTTTTTTATAAGAGAAGATAAGATAAGATAAGATAAGATAATTACAAATATCTTTTAACGATCTGATAACAATTGTAAAAGCAATTGTCATTAAATTAACATGGATCTGAAATAGATAAATTGGAAATTAATGTATGGCTCCTGGGCTGATGGGTTGTCTTGAGGTTATTGCTGCTTTATTTTTATCCGATTTAAAACATTATCCTATGAAAAAATCCTACGAACATCTAAACACTGATTCCGTAGAAATTTTTCCTATAGTAAATTCCATAGAAATCATTTCTGAATCCTATAGAATAAAATTTCTGATTCAAAATTATTTATTTGATTAATTATTAGCTTATTAGCTATGTTGATTTAATTATTTATTCATTTATTTTTTTACAAATTAAATTATAGAAATATTTGTTAATTAAATGGGATCATGCGTAAGTTTGTTTGTTTGCATGAAAAATTACCCTGCAAATATTGTTCTACAAATCCTAAAGTACCTGAAATTATGTCTGAAAATTTGACATTATGTTTTGTTTTTTAATAACAAACTTATTTTGATATAAATACGTTTAGTCTCCATTTAACTAGGTACTAACCCTGTCATTGGGGATTAAACACTGACCATGTTGACATGAAACTTTGACTTTGTTAAAAAACTATAATTTCGCATAATTCTGTCGGTGAAGAATAACTGTCTCTGATATTCTAGCTCAGGTCACCAAGGGTAAACAAATGATCTCTGATATTTTGTTTTGACTATAGTGATTTGAAGACATATTTTTGTATGTTGTTAAATTGTATTTTGTTAAACCTCTTTGGTTTTATGAACTATATTTTGGATTAATATTTGTACATGTTTCTATTTTTTTGAATTCTTGAAATTACACATGATTCCAAAATTTTTAGTGGGTTACTTACTGGGTTGTAAGTTCATAATCTCGTTGTTATTTTTTTCAGATGAGAAGTGAATAGTTTGGTGGGCATTGAGAGCTTGTGATCTCCTTTAAATGGGTTGTCGTTATGTCTATATTAGTATGCGAATTTTGTTTTAGAAAACATCTTTGTATTCGTACATCTTATATTGAGTTTATATTTAAAAGTTATAATTTTGAGTTTATATTTCTATTTTGAGAGCAGCTCTGAAACCTTGCATGTTTATTGGGTTTCACCTCGTGGGTATACGGCTGTTTGTCGACGTATTGGGTCTGCCTAGCCGAGTTTGGGAAATACACTAGGTCTGCCTAGCCGAGTTTGGGGTGTGACATCATCATCCCTAGTGAAGCCCTCCTAGTCTCCTTTTGTTTTCTGCTTTTCTCTGTTCTCTTTTATTTTGTACTCGTTTAGTTTTTAATAAATTCATGGTTTATTCATTTTTATAAAAAAAAAACCATTTTCTACAATAAATCAACATATACCTCCTCTTGGGTATAAGTTCCTTAAAAAGTGAGATTACACCCATAAATAAATAATTATAATTAATCAACAAGTATTTCTATAACTATAAATTAAACAATAAAAAACAACCAGTATTGGGTTCCAAAAACAACAAGAGTGCAATGGGGAAAGCAAGAGTTTGTGTGAAGAGAAACAATGATAAGAAATAACTATGAGTGGCTTTGTGGGCATGTGCATGTTAGTCACATGTTGACTTATGTTATATAGATATATTAGCATATATTATTATGTTAGTATATAAGGATATATTAGCATATAATATATGCTAATAAGATTATCTCTCATTGAGTTGGGGATGAGATATATATAAGTCAGGATTTTTCTTATTGTTTTTCTTCTTGAGACGAGCTTGAGAGTTGTTCAGCCATCGGAGATATTCTTCATAGTGGATTTCAATTCCCGACCCCTCGTGGAGACGTAGGGCAAGAGTGCCGAACTCCACGTAATTCATCGTGTCGTGGTTTGTGTGTGTTTTTCTTTCTTTCTCTATTATAGCCTTATCTTTGCATGTGTTTTGGAGACTAATCTTGACAGGTTATTGGGACATCTACGGGTGTGTTAGTGCTTCCGAAAGGGGTCTTAAGTGAAGCCTTAAGTCCCCCCAACAGTTTGAATCCTTCCTCAGGTAGTATTGTTCACTCAGAATCAGTACTATTCTTGTATTGTTTATGAGTCTGGGTGTGGGTCTCATGTGAGAGAAACAATGGTTTCACCTCTCAATGATTGTAAGATAGAGGGATTTTCTTAGGAGATATGTATGTCACTATAATTGGTACATCTATGTACTTGTATATTTTTTTTTTGACAATATCTTAAATAGGGACCGATTGTCGCCTATTTGTAAATATATATATAATATAGTTCCAACAAAAATTATAGAAATTTTAAGCTATATAAATAAAAGAAAGCTGAAAACTGACAGGCTGAGATGGATAAACATAACTCACCCTGTTCTTATTCCACACACACACACACACACACACACACACACACACACACACACGGTGCCTTTTGGAATTCAGCTTGACTAACAACTCGCTGGAATTTCCAAAGTGTAGCTGTGGTCCTCAGGATAGCTAACGAGGTCTTGAAGGAAAGCAGAGATTGGAGGTACAGTAACCTCAACAAGTCCCTCCAGCATTTGAACAACCATTCCCATTGTCGGTCTTTGATTCTCCATGTCTTGAATACACCAGCAAGCAACTCTGCAACTTGTATCTACCTCTTCCATGTTGGCATTCCCCTTCAACCTTTCATCCAACAAGCAATGAGCCATATCTTCATTCACTTTCATTGCTGCCTCAACAGGGAAATAATGACTTCCATTCTCCGACCGCTTTGCGTTTCTTTTTCCTGATATTATTTCCAAAAGCATCATACCAAAGCTATAAACATCAGCTTTTGGTGTGATTGCTAATCCTAAAATCCATTCTGGGGCCAGATACCCAATGGTTCCTCTCATGCTGGTCAACACATGACTGAACTCCCTGCCAAGCAGCTTTGCAAGACCAAAATCAGCCACTTTTGGGTTGAACTCAGCATCCAAAAGTATGTTTTCTGGTTTGATGTCACAATGGATGATACACTCTCTGCACTTTTCATGGAGATACTCTAATCCTCTGGCAATTCCAAGTGCAATTCGATAACGAGCGGACCAGTCTAAGACGTTATCATTGCTATGAAAGAGATGAGAATCCAGAGAACCATTAGGCATATAATCAAAAACCAGCAACCTTTTAGTACCTTCAACACAGAAACCGCGCAAAGGAACAAGATTAACATGCTGAATGGTTCCAAGGGTGCTCACCTCCGCTCTGAACTGCTTCTCACCTTGACGAAGCCCTTCTAGTTTCTTGACAGCTATAGCAGTTGAATCTAATAACACCCCTTTAAAAAAACAGAACCGAAACTCCCACTGCCTAGTTTGTGTGAGAAGTTCTTGGTCACACGTTGCAAGTCACTGTACCTGAAGACCACCAAAGCTCCGTTCACTAACCTGAACGCTCTTCTTCTTCTTCTCCTTATTGTTACAGATAGAATGAAGACAACCACCGCAACAACAACAACAACTGCAGCTACGACACCAGCAACAAGCCCAGAAACACTTCCAATCTTATGATGACTTGGAAGCTCAGAAGCAGCAAGACGAATGAAGAGAGTTCCTCCATCTAATCCTTCATATTGTTCTTGGAGATTAAGCAAATCACCATACCATACAGTGCAACCAGCGCCATAAGCGTAGGCAGTGCAAGAGCAGTTATTCAAGCAAGCTAGCATGCATTCATGATCACTACTAACTTGCAAAGCCTGACCGAGATCAGGTAACCTGACACTGGACATCTGGAAAAACTTGTCCTGCTCACTGAAGGAAGCTGAGTTATTGTTGGCACCACAGTGCAACCTTTTGTTCCTGACACACCCTCCACTGTAATCACCCAAACCCCAGTCTTTTGGTGATTTCTGGTTGAAACCCTTCACGCAACTGCACTTCTGCAACGTCTGCTCGTTGCAGCTTCCGAAAGGGCCACAGAATGCAGTGACTTTCGCACTGGGCTTCTGGTTCAGACCAGAATTGTATCCATTTTTTTGGTTGACCTCCTCCCCAGATCAGCATCTTAATCTGCCCTTTTTACATCCATTATAAGCCTAGATATGGTGCTGTTATCCTTGAGAGTGTAGGAGAAGTAGTTCTCTTCGGAGTTATTAACATAGGTGTAGTCACACATGTAACCCGACGTCATTTCTGGTACTTTGGTAAATGCACGGCCATCCCAGAGGCCTGTGGTCCAATAGGATTTGGACATGTTCCACTGGATTTGGTATTGGCCATCCTTCTTGATCTCCAGGGAGAATAACCCAGGAGCTGGATCCTCAGAGTTCTTCCAAGAAATGAGTCTCTGGCTCACTCCGGTTATTTTATTCAGAGCTATCTTGCCACCAGAAAGCCAAGTATGAGTTGGGTTTTCAATGCTCTGCCAGAAGATGTTGGAAGAGTTGTCAGCGTCTCTCAAGACAAGGTTGCCGTTGTCTAAGAGGACAGCAACTGTAGAAGAATTGGAGGAGATGGTGGCGTTGGTTGACCATACGAGAGAATTAATGGATTGGTCAAGCAGAGCCAAGTTACCGTCTGGGGAGATATGAAGCAGAGACTTGGTGGTATCTGAGACTGGGGTGGCTCTGTTGGCCACCCAGACAGGGGTCAGCTCTGAGACTTTTTTGTACCATATTCCGATGTAGAATTTGGCAGAGGATTCATCTTTAGTGAAGAAACCAAGCACAAAGTTACCACCTACGGAGATGAGCTTCTGCTTACCAGAGATGGATTGGTTGGTGGTGATGGAGTCTGATGCATGGGAGGCACAGATGGATGGAGAGATGAGAAAGAACATGAGAACAATGAATGCACATGCGGGACCCATGGTTTGGAGTTTTTAAGAGAGAAAAGGGATGCGAAGTGGAGAAGGAGAGAGCATGTCATATAAGGATTTTTCTCAAGCTTCCCTAATCTAATTTGCAAAAGACTAATTAGGAATTTAGATATGACTTTTTTTCCTTTGATACTGCAATCAAAACAAAAAGAAAAATGAAATAGAAAAAAATACACTAACGGTGGAAAGAGGACGCAACCAAACAAAAGAGAAGGTATTGGGTCAAGCAACATTACCACCACGAGGAAGTTTGAAATGGGAATTAGGTCTCCGATTTGAATCGGAGGGCAGTCTAATGAACTTGTAAAGTTGAAACTTCCTTTTGTCATCAAAATTGATTCCCTATGTTTTACTTCTTTTCTATTTCTAGTTTTTTTATAAATTACACTTTTATTCAAGCAACATGATCAAGTACAAGGAAAAAAAAAACAAAGAACTAAATGAAAGATAAAAGAGCTGGCCCTGAACCAAAACAAACTAGAAAGACACCACCAGCAGTGATACACTTTCAAAAATAATCAAAAGGGAACAAACAAAAAAGTGAAAAACAAAAAGTGGATAAACTACACTTTTCTCTTTCTAGTTACAAGAAATTTTTTATTTTAAAGTGAATAAACCAAAATTGCATTAAAACACAAATAACGTACAGACTAGAGAGAGCAATACGGGGACAAATCAACATGGAAGAAAAACAAGAACAACCACAGGAAGTGGTTCGCAAAACCATTGACTCAAAGACCACAAACCAAACCAAGAGCAAAACAGAAAAACTCAAACACTTCCACAGGGAGTGGAGATACCCACTGAAAAACACGCACAAAACAAAAACGACATACGACCCCGGAGATAGCAGACTCCCCAGGTACTACAAGAGAGCTAGCGCAAACGGACTAGCCGGAGGACACGTCATGGTCATCATTAGGGTTGCACATGAAGTGCTGAGAAGTCCCTGAGAACTTAATGCACCACCTAATGGTTGAAGATGTCTCCTCCAACTTTGGTCTTTTGGAAACTGGTGCTACATCAACCCAAGAGAGAACATATGACAAATTTTCAGAAATAAAGAGAATGAAGAAACATAAACACAATTTAAAATGCAGTTATTTCTTTCAATCCAAATTTGCCAAATGATAGCTCCTAGAGAAAAGAGAGCAAGAAAAACGGAGTCAGGGACCCAAATCATTGACCCAATCAATCCAGAGATTAGTCCTAGACATCGAAGCTCTGGAGAAACCAATGACTTGCATAAAGCAATGCCAAATGGAAGAGGCAATGTTGCATCCAAAAATCAAATGGTCCACTGTCTCAATGTCGAAATGGCAGAGGGAGCAAGTTGTTGTAGGAAGCAAGTTACACCCTTTAGTTACAAGAATTCAAACAAAAAGTATGTATTAATTTTGACGATAATTAAATGGAATGGCAGTGCAGTGAATATATATGAAGATTTAGTTGATTGAAATAATCTGTGCGGACAGGGAGGTTGCCCTTTGTTCCTCCCATTTTGTGTTGTCGTTTTGTGTTTGGTGTGACTTTGTGTTTTATAACCACAACTAGTGGTTGTATCTTTTTTTTTTCTCTTCCCTTCGCTACGTGTTGTAGAACGGGGCTTTTGTGGTGATTTTTGAATCGCTCTTACAGAGGAACCAAACCTTCTTGAGGGTAGTTGGAGGGCAAAGGTGATTGAAATTTTAATTGTTTGGTCTCATATTGGGATAGCGAAGGGACATTTGAGAAACAATTGGTCAATAATTCTTCCACTGTGTTATAAAAGCATGCATGTAGCCTTAAATATTCTAATGCATTCTACTTATATAAAATTGTCAAAAGTTAGGATTTCATTATCCTAGGTGAGTCAGATGAAAATAACAATTTTGCACGAGTAAAGTCATCATAAAAATATTTGACTAAATTTATCAATTCCATCGAGTATTTAAATAAAAAAATAAAAATCTATGTTGTTAATTACTTCAACGTCTTTTACATGGGTTGACCTCTTTATACCCAAAAGTGGAGAATAATGTTTTTAATTTAAGTTAATTTAAATTGAACAGTGTCCGTATTTTAGAATTAAAAATTAATATATATCAATCTCGTGGGTGTTGTATGCTTTCTTGTTTAAATTGGAATGGTTTATTCATTTTTTTTTTAAATATCTTGGGATTAAATTGGGCTCTTTTGAAAAAGGTGGATAAACCACTTCAATTAAACCAAAGCGAGTACAACCTCCTCCAACAGAAGAAGAGGACTAAACATCAACCACTAGAAGTGATACATATAACACAAAAAACAAAAAACAACAACAGAAACATAAGAACCACGGGAAAAAGAAGGAGAAAGGAGGCCTCCCTCGCAACCCCCGCAACTCAACAACCCTACTAATAGACCCGGATCGCCTACAAAACCGGGCGTCTCCTCGGCGAAAGGATCCTCAGAACCCTCCTCAGAACAGGGTCCTAAAAACTCCAGACTTTGACAAACACTCCCCATGGTCTCATCAAGCTTTCACCAAATAAATCCGGAAAAATCCTGAGAGAAGGTTGCACCGTCCACCTCCACGCGACCCAGAGATCGCTCACCAAGGAAGATGGCTCAGCAGCTTTAAACAAATTAACGAAATAGTCCCAAATTCTTCTAGAGTAAGAGCGATGAAGGAAGAGATGATCCACTCGCTTCAATCGTTGAGTGACATAAGACACAAGTAGCAGTAGGCAATTTATTACACTTTCTCCGCACCAAATTCTCCAAGGTGAGGGCCTTATTCTTCCACACGAGGCAGTTAAGAAGGGTAATCTTTTGAGGGCAGGTCTTGCCCCAAAAGAACCTAGCAGTAGGACATTTGACCCCACCGTCACCTAGAAAATTATAGAAGGATTTTACCGAGAAAAAGACCATTACTCGTCAGCATCCAGCTTTTCTTATCACACCTATCCCCCCTAAGCTTCTGCAAATGAACCTTAACCTGTGAGGCACAAGGATTAGCAGAAAACGGCAAACCCTCAAGAAGGAAAGACAACTCCCGAGCTGTATCTTTAGGTAGATTATTACGACGAAATTCCTCCGACCACAAATATCGGGAGCAATGCCATTAAGCCAACGATCCTTCCAAAAAAGCGTTGTCTCACCCGAGTTGATGCAGATGCTCGATGCACCCTCTAAACGCTGGTAGATAATCAAGAACCCCTTTCCAAATAATTAAAACAAATAAATTGGACTCATTTAATATAAACTACTTTAAAACAAATAATTAAAATAATTAAGTTTAATGCTGAGACCAGTTCGTTGGGTCTAAGCAGGTAAATCAGAGAGATGACCGAGGTTGAATGTGAAGGTCGTACCCATCTGGTCGTTTTTGTCATGTATTTGAAAGCCTTGCCTTTAAACTTCCTAGAAATTTCTAACAAAGTTTAAAATAAAACATTTTCAAAGTATGTGGTACGCAATGGAAGGACCAAAATCATTCAAGCCAATTACTCCATATTTTCTCCAGCCGGACTCTTTTATCATTCACCACCAAGAAATAAATCATTCTTTTGGGCTGGAACAACCTCTATTTTACCTGCTTTTCGCTCATATATTAATAAAATTATCAGAAATGGCTCACAAACCTTTCTTTGGCTTGACCGCTGGCACTCTGGGACCCTACTGAAAGATCTTTGGCAGAACCTTTTTTCACAATGCACATCTCCTTGGATAACTATTAGGCAATTTTCCCAACATCTAAATAATCCGGAGATTTTGTTCTCCTCAGACTCTCCTGATATGTTATCATTACTCATGGAAATAATCCCTGACTGTTCCCTTAATCAGGACGACATTACCCTTTGGGCCCCAGACAAAAATGGTATCTTCACAGTTAAATCTTTCTACAAATACCTTATTGACGGTGGATTGAGAAGCCCGCATTACCCACTTTTCTGGAAGATTCGTTGCCCTAGCAAAATTTTCTTTTTTGCTGGCTTGCTGGGGAGGACAAAATTCTTACCCTTGCAAATCTGTTCAAAAAAGGGTGTATCACTCTTAATATATCAGATACCTATATCCTCTGTCACAATGCTACCGAAAAGCTCTGAATCATCTTTTTTTCTTAACTACTGAATTTTTCTAAACGCATTTGGGCTTTCTTCTCTCATGCATTAGACTTTAACTCTCTCCCTCAATCGATCTCCTCACTCTAGACCTCCCCGGTTGCTTTCTCTTACCCCTCGAGCACCATATTCTATGGGATCTCATCTCCGCTCTATTACGTGGAATGCCGGACGAGAAAAAGAAATGCTCGTATATTTCAAATGAAAGCTTTACCGCATTTCAACATTATTTTTAAGTCAGCTAATATGATTCTTTCTTGGTTTCCTACAGCAGCTGATAGGCACCAGCAACCTCTCAAAGAAGCAACCCAGAAAATCAAGCGCTCACTCAACTTCCTCGGTGCTAGAGAATCCACCTCAACTGGCGATCATGACATCGGCACTGCTATGGAGTAGGTGATCCTGCTGTTTGTCTTAGTAGGCCTGAGATGTCAGACGACATCTTCAGTCTTCTAAGCTCCCTTACTTTGTCTGTCTTTTTAGTGTATTCGTCTTCTTTGTACCTCCTCACCTCTGGTGAGAGATGACTCTTTCTCTGTTCCTATGTTTCTATTTATACTGTTGTTTTTTTAATAAATCTGTGGTTTATCCACATTTAATCAAAAAAAAAAAAAATGGGAGGACCAACTCTACGTGTCCTTGTCTACTTATTTTTTTATTTTAATAAAATTAAACTTAAGTAAATTTAATAAATTAAAAATATCATTAATTAAATCTTTTAAATTTAATTGTCCCTTTGCTCAACAATGGTTTATTCATTTTTTTATTGCAGCTAGCATTAGGACACACTACTTTAGTTTGTGTGCATTTTTTTTAATGTTCTAGACGCACTAGTTACTCTTGCGGAGACATGATCAGCATGGGCCGCTAGTAGTGTGTCCACTTTGTAAAACCTTCTTATTCATTCAATCTAGTGAAACATTTGGATCAAATGAAATACCGCATTTTTTCATGCATAGTATCATCATATCCATCGGTTATATATAAACTTAATCATATTTTATTGTTTAGATAAATGCATCCCCAGATTTCCGTAAGTCACAATTGAGTCATTTCCAAAATTAAAAACAACCTCAACTTTGTGTGACCTTGGTCCATGCTCCTAGAAGAGCGAATAGCTCACAGAGTGACCCTCTCAACTCAACCACCTGACAATGGTTGTTTATGTTTTTCTGTTCTATTTTGTGCTAGTTCTTTCCCTTCCATCTCTAGTGGGTGTCTGGTGTTTTTTTTTTGGGGTAATTTTCTTGATTGAGCGCTAACCTTTGATCATACCTGTGGATGCATGACTCCACGTCATCTTCACTTGTGGAGGCTACCACATCAGCAAGTGGGGGAGAAAGGGAAGAAGATGATTAGAACAGAGGGTGAAGAGGCTGATGTGGCTGCTAATTAACATGGAGGAGAAGTGACATATGGAGAAATTACTGATGTGGCAGTCTCCACGGGTGAAGATAACGTAGAGTCCGGCGTCCACGTCATTGAGTTTACGTCGAAAAACACCAACCGCCTCACCGGTGTAACCAAATTAAATGTTAGGGCCCACTTTGATATCTTTTGAATATTGGTGCTCAAATTGAAATATGACCAAAGGTTAGTGCTCAACCAAGAAAATTATCTTTTTTTTATAGAGTGGATAAACCATATTTATTAAATAAGCAAACAGAAACATACCAAAGAGTCTACAAAATATCACCAACAGCGACACAGCCACTAGGGGTTAAAACCACCAAAAGAAAAGAAGCAGAGTCCACTGGTCAGTCCACTAGTCCTTGATGTCCTATTTTATTTCCATTTTGGTTTTTTTTTGTGTTAAGTTTTTTTTTTCATGTTAGTTCCTTTAAATCATGTACTGTGTTCTTAATTAGAAGTGTCTTATCTACATTTATAAAAAAAATATTAAATTTAAATAGATGTAAAATAAATGAATTTTAAATAATTCATCTCACGTCAGATTCCCATCAAACAATGTAAGTGTCACTTTCCAGAATGGTCAAAAGTAGCATTTTGAATGCTCTTCGAGAGTTTCTGGTTTGCTTTCCTTAGTCAGCCGAGAGTGAAATTGTGGGACACATCATGTAATCTTTAGTCTTCTTATTATTAGCATTTGGAAACCGAAGAATATAATTGTGGCACGCCTCATTTTCTCCAGTTTTTTTTATGAAATAAATGTGGATAAACCACAATTTTATTGAATAAAAAGATAACATGAAACAAAAGATAGATCTTTTCACCAAAAGTGAGAAAGAGAACTAAAAACAGTAAAAAAAATAAAACTGCCTAGAAATATTTTTAATAAAACATTTTAATCACCAATCTTACCAGAAAATAAAACAAGGAAGAAAACTAAGAATAACAAAGAAATAAAACTGCCTAAAAAAATTATACCACCCAACTTACTAGAAAAAATGATTTTGAGTACCGAAATAAAAACTCAAAAGATCATAAGAATGAGATTTAGAAACACAATATAATTTCAGTTCATCAGGGTGGGTACACGTGCATTTCTGGTTAGAACTTATTTACGTGGCAACCGGAAAAATGATTTGGCAGGAGGTTTGGCACGTCAGCTGCTCACGTGGAGGAGGGACGTGGCATTTTTTAATCCACATCAGCCCACTTATTCTACATCCCTCCTCCATGTGAGTAACTAACGTGCCAAACCCCCTGCCAAATCATTTTTTCGGTTGCCACGTAAATAAGTTCTAACCAGAAATGCACGTGTACCCACCCGGTGAACTGAAATTATATTGTGGTACCCAAAAAAAATAAATTGAAAAGCGGTACCGACTCTGAAATATGGCCATAGTTGGGTATCCTTTCAAGATGTTTACCCCGCCCATCTCTAATCCAATTGATCTGCCCCCAACCTCGATTCTAGCGAAAGCACCAAATAGTGTGCTTGTAAAATAGCTACTTATATGTGCTTGTAATCAGATGAATAAATCTCTTTACGGTTCAGCTCATGAATGATTAAACTATTTTTAATAATGTAGATCAATTATAGATTTATTAAAAACGTATAAACACATAAAAAAACAAATAAAAAAACAGAAAAAAATAAACCCATCAAAAAAACATAGAAAGAAAAAAAGAAAAAGCACCTAAATTACTTTATATAATTATTTTTTTTAAAGAAATGGACAGATCACTAATATAATGCAAAAGGGATATTTTATATAATTATTAAATAAAAATATATCTATGTATTTTTATTTTAAAATTTTAAAATAAATATAGACAAGCTACACATCCAACCCTAAACATTTTAATTTGATAGAAGAAAAAACAAAATATCAATCTTACTATTATATGATAGTTCTGGGTCCCTATAATTGAGAACTTTCTGCTTTTTAGTCGTTCGATATTTTTTTAGGTAAAAATTAAATCCTCATATTTAGTCGAATTGGGTTATTCTAATCCAGCGATGTGTTTGGCCAAGTGTTCATTGAAGACTTAATTATACTTAAAAAAATATTCATTTGCTGAATTAATTTTATCTCGACCAGTATATGAGGATTTAATATGTCTAAAAAAAATATCAAAATGACTAAAAAATCAGAAAGTACATAATTACATGGACATGTACGGCAATGAAACCTAGTTTTAAATGTTTTTAAATCGTTCAAAAGTCTCCTCATGAGGCGTTTCATTGAACATGATTATATAGCACGTGCCTGCTAAGTATAATTTTTTTTTAATTCTAAAAATATAATTTACTAGCTAATAGTCCTTGATGTGGTCAAAGCACATACCATGTCTTTTTTTTTTAAATATACTATATAATTTAAAATATGTTCATCTAAACTTTGCAAATGACTTCTCTTATTTAATGGTGAATATTATTAATCCTTGCTCAGCCGCCGGAAATGTTCTTACCTGCGAAGTGGTATGAGTTTTTGGAATACCATAGCGTTATTAAAAAAATAAAAAGGACCGAACAAATACTGAAAAGAAAGCAGACAGTATAAAACAACGAAGACAGACTAAGACCTCACCAGGGATGAGGTTTACAAAACCCAAAAGGAGCAAGAACAAAAAAAAATGAAGAAAGAAAGCTAGGCCGGAGAAGACTACCGTTTGGAGACAGGCATGCCCAATCTACAGAAGGGAGTGGATTATTCTTGGGTTAGGTTGATCTTTGGATCGCCGGTGTGATTTGCGCTCAAGAAGTTGAGGGACCGCTTAATCCTCTGAGAAGTTTCAAGCTTGGTTTGCTGCTATGAGTCTGGAGCTGCAGATAGCCAGAAGAGAAGCATATTAGCATTCTTGAATATAATGGAATAAAAGGGTGAGTAATTAAATTGAAAAATTCGATTATTTCACTCCAACCAAGTATTCCAGATAGTTTCTCTAGAAATGAGATCTGAGATGATTCGAAGTTTAGCATTTAAAGAAGGTATCCAGGAGGATCAAATACTGGAAATTGAAGGAGGAAAAAAGTAAGCTTCGAAAAATTGTCTAAAGAATAACCAAATTTTCTCCGTGTATCTGCAATCAAGGAAAATATGTTCCACAATTTCAGAGTTTTTGTGACAAAGAATGCATGTATCTGTGGCGATTATATTATAGCCTTTTTTGAATATGTTGGATAATGTCAGAATTTTGTCCTCCTAGCCAAACAAGTAGAATAATGTGATTTTACTTGGGCATCTAATTTTCCAGAACTAGAAATAAAGTAGACTTCGAACGCCTCCATCTATTAAGAATTTGTAAAAAGATTTAACAGAGAAGATTCCATTTTTTTCTAGAGGCCAAATATGTGTATCCTCTTAGTTGATTGAACAGTCTAGAATTGAGTTCAGGATTAAGGAAATATCGTTTATTGAAACTGTGAGAAAGAGATTCTCTGGGGAATGTAATTGAGTGAATTGTCTTAAAGTTATTCAGGGATCTGTACAATCAATGAATAGCTTAGACTAAATATCTTTAAGGGTCTCCCTTCAAACCATCTTTAAGTGGTATGAGTTGCGTATTAAACTTAAAATCAAACTATAAAATTAATGAAGATTTGAGACAATAGCTTGGGTGATACAGGCGGCATTAATTATTATCCAATTATATTATTATATTCATATAAACACAAAAAACCAATTTCCATATTGTAAGTGGCACGTGGGAGAAGTAGCCACATTTGAAGATGATTACTATTATGTAAAATCCACGCATTTGATTGGAAGTTTCTAGCGTAATAAGACTATCATGAGCTTGGACCCCGGGAAAGTCAATGCTATTGCCATCCAGAATTGTTTTGAAATCTAGATATACTTATTTAATTATTCATCCAACAGTCAGAGAATCTTGGGATGTTTTTAGCCCTTGAAACAATTATTTTTATTTATTTATTATTATTTTTTTAGTAAAGTGATAAAACCACTTATTCCTTGAAATATTTGGGTGACTAAAAAAATAATTGTTAAAAAAATAGGGAACGTACAGAACATAGGAAAAGAACAAACATGGGAGGGAGAGAACAAAAAGTGAACTAAAAATAATTATATTTTTTTTTTAATAAAGTGGATAAATCACAAGTTTATTAAAAAAAAAGCAGATAGTAACAAAGTTCAAAGGGACAGACGACAAAAAAAGAAACAAAGCAGTGGACTGCTATCCTCACTAGGGGTGAGGAGAGCAGTACAAAGAAAGCAAAAAGCGAGAGGAGGCGGAGAACAATCAGAAGCCCGGGCGAAGTCGGCCACCGGAGACACATGCCGGTTCGGAGGAGGAAAGAGATGAACTACTCCTGAATCGGATCGGGCGCCAGATCCTCGGTTCGGTCAGTGGATCTGGAACTGAGGAAGTTTAGGGAACACTTGATCTTCTGAGTTCCCTCTGAGGCGTCCTGTTGGTGGGAATCACGTGTCGCGAGAAATCCAGAGAGAATCATATTAGCGGTTTATAAATTGTAGCGAGTAGGTGAACTTGTTTGGTTGAATATGCGATTATTGCGTTCAGCCCGGATATTCAGGAAGATGGCTCTGGAACAGAGGTCCCATAAATTTCTGAGAGTAGGATTAATGGAGAGTATCCAATTGGTCTAGATGTTTGATACAGAAGAAGGTAGAGTGTCAGCATCAAATAAACATTTGAAGAAGGACCAAATTCTATCAGAGAAAATGCAGTTTAAGAAAATGTGGTCCACTGACTCGGTGTTATTATGGCAAAGAATACATGTGTCAGTGGCAAGAAGGTTGCAGCCTTTTTTGAATAAGTTCTCGAGAGTTAGAATTTTGTTATCCCATGCTAGCCAATGGAATAAGGTGATTTTGCTAGGAGACTTAGTTTTCCAGAAATTGGAATAAAGTTGATTGCGAAGTCCTCCATCAATTAAGAAGTTGTAAAAGGATTTGACAGTGAAAGTTCCATTTTTTTCTAATGACCAGGAATAGGAATCATCATGATCATTAGAACAATCCGGTAAGGAATTCAGTAAGCTGGCAAAATCAAATGCAGTGGTGGATCTGAAAGGATTACCCTGAGAATTGAGAATATGAATAAATTGCTTTAAGGTAATCCAAGGGTAAGGCCAGTCCAGAAAGAGAGATTCCCAATGGTTTTTGGGGGATTGGCCCTCCAGCCATCTATCATGCCAAAATAAGGTTTTTCACCATTACCAATTGATTTAATTAAGCAGGAACGAAATGAATGAAGTGTGGAATTAATTCCTGCCCAAAAGAATGATTTATTTCTTGGAGGTTGTGAAAAGAGGAAGCTTTGGGAATCACAGTATATATAATTATCTTTGATGATCTTGGACCAACAGGAATCCGTTGAAGTTAAGAATTATAATAGCACCGAAAGAATGATAAAAGTTATTGATGCTGACTTTTACAACTTCAAACTTTTATTTTGAATGATTTATTTCTGATTTATTTTTGATAATCAACAAAATTTTTGACAGTGATGCTCCAGACTAGATTATAATAGCACCGAAAGACAAAAAGTTAGAGACTGGGGGTCTTTTTCCGTGGTTGTGAGGAAAAACATTTATTTTCGAGATCATCTGTAGGTGAGGATAGTGATCCGAACACCCAAGTACCAGCTCTAACAACCGCCTTATTCTTTGTAATTTTTTTTCTCTCCATTGGACGAAGAAGATTCTTTCTTAGCCAAAGAGGACTATGGTCTTGTTTGGATTAACTTCTAGGAGGCCCAAAAGTGTTTTTTTATAAGTTAAGCGGTTTTGGGCTAAAAAAGTTTTTATTTTTTTACAAAAGCAGAAGTTGTAAAAAAAAGCTAAAAAAAAAGCTTTTTCCAGAAGCTAGTTATTACCAGTTTATGAAAAAAAAATATTTTTAGCTTATTTTTACAGTTTTTGCTTCTATAGAAAAACTAATCCAAATACAAAATACAAAAAAGTGCTTAAGTTACTCTGGGGAAGCACTTTTTTTCAGAAGCACTTCTACTAAACTGAAAAAAACACTTTTTTGAAAAGTCAATCCAAACAGGGCCTGTGTAGCTCGCGTATCTTTGTTCCTTTTTGTTCATATTTCCACTCTCAATATACCTGTATGTTTTTTTACACATAGATGACAAGCGCTTCCCATTTAAAGGTAAGTTAGGGACATGCACATGTGGGGAGCAGAGCTCAACGCTGACCCACGTTCCCTCACCTTGCATGGACATGAAAAGTTTGATCTCGGGTCCTCCCCGAAACGAACGCCCTATGCAAGGGAGCCGATACCAATTGACCCAAAAGCCGTTGGTTGTTGTGTTATTTTTTTTATTTGATGCTTGTATCCTCTGAATTTGTTATTGTGTTTTTCTAATAAATTGTGGGTTTTCAATTTTTTTTTAATTATTTGATTATTTGAAGTTTGGAAATAATTGTATTATTTATATTATTAGTGTCAACTAGTTTTTTAAATTACTGTAGCTGTAAACATGCGGCCCTGATAAATTTGCCGGTCCGGTGATGGTGAAACATATCATCATGTTGTAAGCAATAATTCCTAGACTTCATTGAAGAGTGGATGTTCACACTAGACAAAAAGAACTCCCAACATGTACAGCATCTAAATGAACTTACATTGAATAAACTAATTTTGTATGGCTTGTTCATTTTATTATTTTTTTTTAAAAAAAAAACTGGTTCTGCGTCATTATAATGTTTGTGCTTGACGGTGCATTTTTCTTTTAAAAAAAGATAAATAAAAGCACATTCATTAAGAAAAACAAAAAAATACAATGAGTAGCTTCACAATGGAGGAGCAAACAAAGATAACATCATAATACAAGAAGTGGTACAACACTCAAAAACAGACGAACAACTCAAAAACACACAAAAGAGAGGAACAAAGATTTCCTCAAAACCACCGCCAAAGAAGGCTAGCCCGTATTCAAGCACTGCGCCTCCTCGGCCGATGGATCCCCACTCGCATCATCGATACAAGGACCCAGAAACTCTAAGCCGCAACAAGTGGTCCCCATATATATAATCTTCAAGCTTCTCTTTAACCCCCTCTACGGTGCATTTTGAAAGTTTGAATTTCAAACAATTCACTGATTTTTTTTTTTGTTAAAAAATTTAAATAATTGATCATCTATTTATTTATTTGATTTTACTTCTTTGTTTGTTTGTTTTTCTGATTGTGAGAGTACTGTCACTGTCTATTTTTAGTATTAATTATGTTTCTTCAATAAGATAACCTATGCTATACTTTGAATTATTAACTATGATTTATTTACTTTATTAAAATATAATAATTATGGTCTTCCGTAATTTTTTTTTTCTAATATTTTGTTAAAAAAGCATTGTTAAATGTTATTCCATCATTTTTTTTTGACAAATATAACAAGTGCTATTGGTGGCGGGCACACTAACTAAGAATTAAATGTTCAATCCATATTTTCTCACTTGGTGACACAAGGTGGAGGTTGCAAGCCTACATCCACAATTGGAGACTCATTATCATCATTGCGTCTAGTGGGACTTGAATTCAGAATCTTAAAATGTTCCACACCAATGCTTCTTACAGTAGAATGAATGCCACTGGTCTATGAACTCTTCATCCTTCCATTATTTTCTTTTCTAATATGCTCCACTTAAAAAAATAGTTATAAATAAACAAAAATAAAATATAATAATCTAATAATACTAGATAAGGCCTTGCAATCCATAAGGCAAAAGCTCACAAAAAGGAAACAACAAGCAAATAGAAGGTATTATTAATAGTTAGGAAATAATCATTGAAAAGCTTCATCAATTTGTCTATGTATAGAAGATCCTATTTATTTTTATAAATAAAGTGGATAAATCATGAATGAATTAAAATAGAGAGCGCACAAAAACAGAGGAGAGTACAAATAGGGAGGAAAGATAGCAAACAAAGAAAGAAAGCAAAAACAACAACGACAACAATAACCACAAGAAGTGGTAATGAAACCTAACAAGAAAACAACACCAAAAATAAAACATAGCCACAGGAAGTGGTATAACGAATTGGAGAAGACACGACAATCCCCCAGGGGAAGAAAGCCACATAGTGGACAAATGAGCATGGAAAAAAGAGCAGATTAGCCGGTGAACACGTCATGACCATCATCAAGGTTGCAATCGGCGCGCGGGGAAGACCCTAAGAACTGAATGCATTGCTTGTTGGTTGAAGATGTCTCCTCCAACTTCTGTCTTTTAAAGACTGGAGCTGCATCAACCCAAAAAAGAAACATATGGCAAATTCTTAAAAATAAGGAAGAAGCAGATAAAGAAGTACAATGAAAAATGCACACAATTCTTCCTAACCAAATTTGCCAAATGATAGCTTTTGCGAAAAGAGAGCACGAAGATCCTTTTTACAAGTAAGATCCTTTGTTTATTAGTATTAGCTACCTCCATTCCCAATTGACACTATACCCATTTTTTAATTTCACTTCTTATCTATTTTTTTCCTTTGTGTAATACTGTACTGTTTTCTACAGCGTTTTTCCACTTTTGTACTATTTTTCAAGTTTCAATAAATTAGTGATTTATTCTATTCTTTAAAAAAAATTATCAATTTTATTTGGTATAGGAGTGAATTAAAAGGTTGAGAGCCTTAATAGTTGTTTCGCCATAGTTACTGCAGGGAGGAATTAAGGAAGTCTAGGGTTCATTTGATAGTTGAACAAAGTCCTGTAGCTTAATTTATTTCATATATGGTGCTTTAGGTGAAGGGGCAGTGATTTTTGGTTTTTTGGTTAGTAGGAGTGGGGCTAATAAAACTTGCATCTTTGTTCAATAAAATATAATTTAATAATAAAAAAAAAATATATGTCTCCCAATTACTATGGCAGAAACAAAATTTCAGGGATCATTTATTTTAAAACTTGGTGACCCAAGTCAGATTTTAAGAGCTCATTTGCTTAGTCTCGGTGACCAGAGCCAGATTATTGAAAACCATTATTTTTCATCTGACGAATGGTGCGAAACTATAGTCTCTTATTAGAGTCAGAGTTTCATGTCGACATGGTCATTGTTTAACCCCAGTGATAAAGTTAGTGCCTAGTTAATTGGAGACTAAACGTAATTATGTCAAAAAAAACTTTGTTATCTAAAATCCACACAGTGTATCAGAATTTTAGACATAATTTCATACAGTTCAGGATTTGCAGAATAATTCATCGAGCGAACATAATGACATATGCATGATCCCATTTTTTATAGCAAAAATAATCCAATTACATTGAAAACAATTAACGAATTTAATATTTCCAAGATTAACAAATATAGCCAAGATTTCGCAGATTAACAAACAAAGTCAAAATGTGAGAGTTTATGTTTCAGGAAAAGAAAAACAATTAAAAAAAGTAAATAAATATTTAATATCATAAAATTAATCAAAAGTCCAACAATGATTTAGTATTATATAAGCAAACTTTTAAAAAAAGAATTTAAATAAATAAATATGCATAAATTCATAATTGTCAGTAATCAGAAATTGTATATATATACACATATATTTATATGTGGTGTTACTTACTTGATTAATGCCCTAAAACTCTGAATCCCCAAATTGAACAAGTTTTCTTAGAATACCCTATATTAGAGACTAAATTCAAAGGATATAAAAAATCTTTTTAACACAAGCAAGAAAATTGAAAGAATTATATTGCTAAGCTAACCTAACTTCTAAAGCTTGCAAAAATATCAGAAGATCGTGCATAACACTGGATTCTTAACCACCTAACTAGAGTGATCAATTCTCCCTACTTGAACAATCAAACATTTTTGCATATTAACAAAGGAACTCACTACAATAGAAATATATATTAAAAGATTAACAAATGCATGATTCAAGTATGACTCATTCCATTGAGAATTGAATCTAGAATAACTTTTCCATATTTTACCAAATCACAAAAATTCAAGATTCTGTGAAGAGTAGACACCTAAAACTATGACATATCCGAAATTCACATTGTTTAGAGTACTAGTCAATCTATAATATTCATTGGAATCTCTAGTTATTTTTGTAGAATTGTAATTCACACGTATCCCTTTCAAATATATGTATATCTCTCAATATACAACTTCAAAGCAATGATATTTTACTAACGATCAGATAACTTAATAGGGAACGATTTTTCTATTTTTTCATCTTACCCAATTTAATCTCCATGACCATCAACAATACCCATCAATCTTTAGATTCAGTACAGAAATCCCATCCAAGGTAGTTTTTGCTAACAAATTTATATATCTTAAAATACATATATGAAAAAATGAGTTTTGAAAATCTGATTGGGATCACCGAGTTTAAATAAATGATTTCTAATATTTTGTTTCATCCATAGTGATTTGGAGACAAATATTTTTTTGTTTTTCTATTAAATTAGATTTTTGTGAACCACTTTGGTTTTTATGAACTATATTTTTGGATAAATATTTGTACTATATGATATAATTTGTTTTTCAAAATTTTTTTGAAATTTCATATGATCCCAATTATTTTTTTAGCGAGTTACTTATTGGGTTGTCAAGCTCATAATCTTGTTGTTATTTTTTTTTAAGATCGAAGTATAATAGCTTACTAGGAGTGAACAACTAGCAAACCTACCCCTAGTGTAGTTTGAGGTCTAATTTTTACTTGTATCGTAAAGTCTGTGATTTGCATTCTATAAGCCTTGTGTAATTCGAATTTTTGTCCTTTGTAATATGTTATTCTTGGCGGTATGATGTGTCTTAATACAAGTTCAGCAGGGTATGATGTGTCTTAAGACAAGTTCAGGGGCCTTGCATATTTACTGGGTTCTACTCAGTAGATATGCAGCCATTTGTCGGCGCATTGGGTCCGACGAGTTAGGTTTGGGCGTGACACTAGATGATGATATTCTAGACAGAAAAAAACAATAACCCCTGAACCCCTCTCTCTCTCTCTCTCTCTCTCTCTCTCTCTCTGACCTCAATGATCTTGTCCCCCCATCATGATTTTGAGATGGGGACTTAGTTCATAGTGACTTTCTTAATGAGCATATTTTCCAAAGCTGATCTAGATGTCCAATTTGAACAAAATTACATCAAATTAATTGGAAGCTAAGATTTCCTTCAAAGTTTCCAAAAGAACTCCCCGAGAGATGCTCCATTACTAACCTTGTCAAACATCCTTGCCACCCATCGTAGTAAGTGACCCTAAGAAGCCTTTCGAACTATATATGGAATGTTGAGGATGGATTTCTTCCACTTCCGCCTTGATCTACCAAAGAGAAACCAACAGAGGCCTTATTGATGCCTAAGATTTGAAGAGAAATACACTAGGTAATTGGGTATCCTTGATCAAATGTAGTCTAAACTTTTTGTGCACATCTTCTTGGACTTAAATTCTCAGACTATCTACTCATAAACACTCACTACCCGCTCAAATTACAAGTGTAGCCATTTTAATTCAATTCAAAGATATTCACCATAAACTTAAATTAATGCAAGTGTCATTGGGTAGAATTATGGTTTAAACATGTGTTCTCTGCCATAAACACTTTGAAACAGTGGAGCACCTTTTCTTTAATTGTGAATTCTCATAATGCATTTGGTCATTTTTCAGTCAATGCTCAGATTTTCGTCCTTCTCCTCCTTCTGTGTTCTTGATTTGGACCAATTGGTTATCTTCTCTGAATTCTCAAATTTAGACTCTCTAGGACCTCATCATAAGATCCATTATGTGGAACATATGGCTAGAACGGAATAATCGAATCTTCCAACTAATTGATTTACCTTGTTTTTCTATGATTTTTAAAATTGCTAATATGCTTCTTTCATGGTTTTTTGCAGCTTCAGGACATCACTAGCAAACCCTGAAAGAAGCTTCTCAGAAGATAAAGTGATCGCTCAACTTCCTAAATGCTCGAGCCTCGGATTGTCCTGGTGACCCTTCCACTTTGCTGGACACCACCATGGACCCCTCGATTAGGGAGTGATTCACCCTCGTCTTTCCTAGTTAGCTACTAAAGACCTTTGATACCTCCTAGCACTCTTTGTCTTCCAACTGTAGAATCATTCTTTTGTTTTCTATTTTTGTTTGATCCTTTTCCTTCTTGAAAGTGCATCACTGCTAGTGATGAATTTCTAGTTTGTTTGGATTAAGGTTGGTACTTTGTCTTTTCTGTTATGTCTTTTTTTTGTACTTGGTTTGTTGTATGAATAAAATGTGGTTTATCCACTTTTATCAAATATATATATATATATAACGATTTATTTATTTATTTAATAAGGTAGACAAGGCTCTCACCTCTACCAATATTGTGAGAGCGAGTTAATTTCTCAACCTTTTATTTGATAAGGGAAAGAGTTACTATCCTTCTAATATGACTTTAATTATAACATTTAGGATAATTTAATGATTAAAATGTTAGAATTTTAACCATCTAATCATTGTTCGAATCTTTGAGCTTACAAATTTTTTTTGAGATTAATATGAATTGTGAGTAATAAATGACTCTAACAGAACATGTGCTAGGAGAGTAGATCTAAGAGGAGAAAAGGAAAGAAAATGGTTAGTAGGTCTAATTAAACAGATAAAAAAAATTCAAGCAACTAAGTTTTTCTAACTAAAACAACCAACGAAGAAAAACTATGAACAATTAATATCTAACTAATATAGTTCTTATCCAAAAGAATTACAAAGGCAAACTTAACAACTCTAATATGAGCAACTCTCTACATGATTTGAAAATTTGGAAATTAGAAAGTAAACACACCTTCTTTTTTCGTTCTTTTTATAAATTTCTGATTAATGACGGAGCGTGCAGTGCTCTATAGTCCCAGTTTTGGAAATCATTTTCTCCAAGTAAAGTGACTCTTTTATGCTGGCTAGCTTGCGAAGATAGAATCCTAACACTCATCAACTTGGCCAAAAAGGGTGTAATATTCAAAATGCAATAGATACCTGTGTCTTGTGCCACAAAGATTCGGAAACAGCTGACCACCTCTTCCGAAGGTGCGAATTCGTTGAATGAATCTAGTTGTATTTAACACAAATCCTGTGCTTACACTCACATCCACATCCTATTACAATATCTGAGATTTGGACTACTTGGATCCTATCCATTGATTCGCAACGCAGAATTTTAAGGGACCTACTTTCCCGAGCTGTCTGCTGGAATCTTTCGCTTGAAAGAAACAATCATATTTTTAATTTTAAAGTTTTGCCGGTATTTACGATTATTTGTAAAATGATTCATATGTTTCTTGACTTGATTTCTGCTTCTAGGGGCCCACAACACCAACAGATTCCCTCAGATTCAATGCAGAAGGTCAATTGTTCCCTACTCTTTTTGAGCGAAGGACAGCTATACCGAGCAACAACAAAATTGCTCTGTATCAGGAGTGATTTTCCAAGCTTGTACAGCAGAAGATGACCTCTATCTCCTCCTGACGTACTTCGTCTCTTCTGTTGTTTTCTTCTGTCTTTGTTCTAGTTTTTGTTTTTTTGTCTGTTATTGGGCATCATTTCTGGTGATGTTCCATGTTTTTCCATTGTACCTATTGTTCAATTTTTTATTTATTAATAAATTGTGATTTATCCATATTTTTTTAATAAAAAAATAGAAGCTACTATGAGGTTAGTTTGAACAACTAGTTTCTCTAATTAAATAATTAAGTGCAACCACCAATAAACATTATTTTGAACCCACTTTGTAGAGTAAAGAATCTTAAAATTACATCACTATTTCACTTTCACGTTAAAAGGATAATAATTTTTTTCTTTGCTCATTGAGGTGACTAGGGATCAACCCCAAAAATGTTCGTTGAGGGGTGATTTGTCATTGTATATATATTACTTCTATCAACATCCATCAATTCAAAACAACAGTTACTTTCCATTAATTCAATAACAAAAGTCCGTCAAATAAAGTGGCAACTGGTACGTCAACGTCAATTGTCCGAAGACAATAAGAATTAAGAAAGAAAGATAGCGACACATTCCAAGGAATAAAATTGGTTTATTTTTATTGACGATAGAAAAAAATTCAAACGGTCAAGACAACGGACTGTCAACACTAACGCGGTATGCATGACAACAATGTAGTTAGATGGGTCCCCACCCCTCAACAGGGATCCGTCCCGATCGGGGTGGGGAATATGTAGTTTTCTCCACCGTGAAAATGAGAATGGGGGAATACAATTCCTCAGTCACTATAATGGAGCGGGCTGGAGAGTGATCTTCCCACCCCTGCGGACTCCCAATTCTGCCAAATCCTCGTTCTAAAATCCTTATATATATGAGTTGAAATATAAAAAATAAAAAATATCATATTTTTCAATGTAAAGATTAATCTCAATTGGTATCTAATTTCATGGAATTATGGCTTAAATTATTAGAATTTTTTGAAAAAATTGTGTTAAAAATTAAAAATAAAAAAATATATAATATAATATCTTCTTTGTTATTAATAAGGATTAGCTTTTAATTGGTATCTAAATTCTAAATTCATGGATAGCCTTAGATTATTGGATTTTTTTATTATATTAGGAGGTCAAGTGAAGAGTGGGGACTTCCTCATCTCCGATTTCCCACAGTGGGCCGAGAAGGGAATCCCCATCCGGGATGAGGAAGTGAGTGGGGAGACGCTACCCGTCCCCGCCCCACACAGTGCCTATCCCTAAATGTAGCAAACATTCAGCTAAATCAAAAGAGCCTTTTGTCTACTTAAAAACTGATTTATAAAACTTTTTATTGTTTGGAATCCAAAATAGATAAAGTGGATACATATCATAATTTAGACCTGGAGTAGTCTACTCCCTCTCTGCAGCCCTAGGACATGCCTCGTTACTAGATGGTAGCTTTCGCTAGTCCAGCCAGCCTAGCTACCTTCTTTAGCTCTTGTCATTTCTTCCTCTTTTTTCTTTGTTTTTATATTTCTCACCTTTGGTGAGAGACTTTCTAGTTTGTTTTTTTTGTTTTTCGGTATTTTTTCTTTTTTGCGTTTGTCATGTTTCCTCTTTTCTTTCTTCTTCTTTTTTTAATTAAGTTATGGTTTATCCATTTTTATTTAAAAAAATAAAAAAATAAAAAAATAAAAATATTAAAATAATCCCTAATTGTAAGAGTGTGTTTTCAATCTCAGCTTCATTATAGGAGTACACATGTTTGTGATCAATTCTTGGTGATGAACATACTTCTAACATTTAATTTGTTTATTTTAAATAAAATATTTTAAAAAAACTTTCCTGTATCTAAGAGTAGAGTTATAGATTTATAAACTTAA
Organism: Dioscorea cayenensis subsp. rotundata; assembly: GCF_009730915.1. NCBI lineage: Eukaryota > Viridiplantae > Streptophyta > Magnoliopsida > Dioscoreales > Dioscoreaceae > Dioscorea > Dioscorea cayenensis. Next base: position 573,158 of record NC_052485.1, on the reverse strand, counting down.
ATCCAGTAAAAACGTTAAACCCTTAATATTACATATGATTTGGTTTTTAGTTGAAATAGTTTATTCATTTTATAGACTCAAGAACCAAATAGATTATATATATATGAAATAAATGTGATAAACCACAACTTTATCGAATAGAAAAGAGCAACAGGGAACGGAAGATAAAACCTCTCACCGTATGAGGAAAAGAACTAAGAGCAGAGAAAAATAAAAAACGAAGAGAAAAACTGGGAAGGCGGAAGACACCGTCTGGTCCCTCAGGCCTGCCCAGACCAACAAAAGAAGCAACTACTCCTACAGTAGATTGAGTCGGGATCTCCGACTGATTTTGCAGACTTTAGCGCTTAAGAAATTAAGAGACGCTTTTAATTTTCGGGAAGCTTCATTAGAGACGATCGTTGTCTATCGCAGACGGTATTGAAAACCAAGAAAGAAGCAAATTAGCAATTTTAATAAAAATATTAGTAAAAAGCGGTAAAAAGTGACCAATTGAAAATACGATTATTTCGTTTCAATCCATATATTCCACAATATCGCACGGGAAATGAGATCCCGTAGAGTTCGCGTGTCGAGGAATAAGGGATGGAGACCAAGCAGTCTAAAAGTGTGGGAATGAATGTGGAGAGATTGGAACCAAGGATTTGTGAGAAAAAGTCCGAGATACGTCGGAGAAATCACATATCAAGGAAAAGATGGTTAAGTTTCCTGAGGCTTTGTGACATAGAACACATGTATCCGTGGAGTCTTTGAATAATGCACCCCTTTTCGAAAAGATTTGTGAAGAGTCGATTTTATCTTCCTCACAGAGCCAGAAAAAGAGTTATTTTCTAGGGCAGTGGATTTTCCAGACTCGAGAGTAATGCGGACTACGATTCCACCATCAATAAGGGAATTTTGTAAAAGGATTTGATCGTGAAATTTCCACTTTTTCCGAAAAGTGCCTGAGAGTAGGTATCTTCCCGATTATGGGAGCAATCGGGAATGATCTCTAGAAGAGGACAAATATATCGTGGGAAGCAGAGCGTAGAATCTGGATTATTAATATGTTGGATGAATTGTCCGATATTAATCCAAGGAGATGTACAATCAGTCGAAAAGTGTTGGCCAAAGATCTTTAAGCAATTGTCCAAAGATGCCAACGATCGTAATTAAAGAGATGTGTTTAAACCATTTCGATAATTTTTGTTTATCTAGAAGCGAAATGGTAATAGAGTGGAATCTACTCCCGCCCAAAAGAAAGATTTATTTCTAGGTGGATTATGGGATAAGATTCCGCTTTTGGGCTTCTAATCGAGTAATCTGGATTGAATGATTTTAGCCTCAACCACCGTCTCGATTACAAGTCAATTTCCACCACCACTTTCCAAGTAAAGCTTTGTTAAATTCTCGGTTGCAGGATTCCCACTCTACATATCGTGGATATGCGTAATTCTATTCCAGCAACCAGCTCGATTCCTTCTGGGAACCCAGATCGAGACCTTTCCATAGAAAATCTCTCTAATTTGATCAATATCTTTGATTACCCAAGTGGGAAGTTTGAAGACCGACATCCAATAAACCTGGAACCGCTGAAAGCATGTAATTAATGAGAGTTAGAGCGGCCACCAGGGATAAATAATTTGCTTTCCGTGGGTCGAAGCCCTAGATCGAACCATTCCAATGAGCTCCCGATCAATACGTCTTCCTGGTCTTCTTCCGAAAGAGGAATCTCTTGGCAAGTAATTGGCAAACAGTTCTGAGCAGCTAGGATTCCGGAAGTGTAATGTGGTTGGAAGCCATAATGTGTGTAATACAAAATGACTTTTTGAAAAATTTATGGAAAGACCGAAGACCCCTCAAAAAGATAAAGAATTAATTTGATGATTTGAAGATCTTCTTGTCCTCCAGCAGAGAATATTAAGAGGTCATCAGCATATTGAAAGTGGCAAATGTTGATCAAAGGATCCAAAGGGAACACCCACTAACACTTTGGATCCGGAGTGCATGGGAGAACATAGCACTTAGGACATCTCAGAAAGCAAGAGCAAAAAGCGAGGTGATAAGTGATCACCCTTGTCTCTGCACCTCTTTTACATCTAATGTATCCCTCGAGTGGTTCCACATTAATGATGAACCCGAGTCTTGAGCGTAACTAAGAATAGTATGAATCAGAAAGCTAATCTAGATCCAAAGCTCTAGCACAAAGAGGACATCAAGGAGGAAGTTCCAATCTAAAGAGTCAAAGGCTTTTGCAAAATCCACTTTGAAGACATAACATAGATTATATTTTGCAAACTAATCATTTTAAAGCTTCATTACTAGCTTTTGATCGACCAACATAGTTCCGTTAAACAACTATTGGGTAACATCAACAATGTACTCATTGAAATGCACAAAAGCTGGTGCATTATTTTTGTTGTGAATAATAGGCTACAAACGCCTTTTTACGAATATAAACAGATTAAAACCGGATATGCATGTGTCCGATGACGTAACAAGAATAATATAAGAAGGTAGTACATTATTAATTAGAGATGGAATATATATATATCGACAATAGGAGAAGTGTAGTTAAAAATAACACAATGTAACGAATTGCAACATTTGTAATAACTTAATAATCTCTCAAAAATTTATCATGCGGTAAATTAAAATATGAGGCAATTAAAACTTGTCAAGTTTATCCGAAATAATATATTATGGATCATATCCCATAATAATAAATTTTTATTACTATGCAATTCTGGAGGTGTAAGAAATACAATTCCTCCCACAGGGATTCATGTTGGTACTGAGTATACAATGGATAAACAATACTATGTGATATTGGCTCATAATGAACAGCTGTGGGAGCAAAATTTTGAGCCATTCCCTTGCAGTTTGTGGTTTACCACTCAACTACCATTTGTTTCTCACAAAACAAAATGTTCTGAGAATTACTTAGTTTTTTATTAAGAAATATGTTCTGAACGTCGTTTACATAAATATAAGATCATCATCATTTATTTAATAACACATGGAAAGGGGTTTCTAAGCTGATAATGCCAAACTTTGCCCTGTGCCATGAGAATCAATAACAAGGTCTTGAAGAATTCTAGAAATCGGAGGCACTGTAACCTCCAAAAGCCCCTCCAGCATCTGAACAACCAATCCCATTGTTGGCCTTTGACTCTCCAAGTCTTGAATGCACCAGCAAGCAACTCTGCAAGCTCTATCTACTTCCTCCATGTTGGCCTCCCCATTCAGTCTTTCATCTAACAAACAATGAACCATATCTTCTCTCACTTTCATTGCTGCCTCAACAGGGAAATAATAGTCTGCACTCTCTGCTAATTGCTTTGTATTTCTCTTCCCTGATATTATTTCCAAAAGCATCATACCAAAGCTATAAACATCAGCCTTTGGTGTGATTGCTAATCCTGTAATCCATTCAGGGGCCAGATACCCAATGGTTCCTCTCATGCTGGTTAACACATGACTGAACTCCCTCCCAAGCAGCTTTGCAAGACCAAAATCAGCCACCTTTGGGTTAAACTCAGCATCCAAAAGTATGTTCTCTGGTTTGATGTCACAATGGATGATACACTCTCTGCATTTTTCATGCAGATAAGCTAATCCTCTGGCAATTCCAAGTCCGATTCGATAACGAGTGGACCAGTCTAGAACGTTGTCATTGTTATGAAAGAGATGAGAATCTAGAGAACCATTAGGCATATACTCGAAAACGAGCAACCTTTTAGTATCTTCAGCACAGAAGCCACGTAAAGAAACAAGGTTAACATGCTGAATGGTTCCAAGAGTGCTCACCTCTGCTCTGAACTGCTTCTCGCCTTGACGGAGGCCTTCAAGTCTCTTAACAGCTACAGCAGTTGAATCTGGTAACGCTCCTTTAAACACAGTGCCAAAGCCACCAGCTCCCAGTTTGTCCGAAAAGTTCTTGGTCAAACGTTGTAACTCGCTGTACTTGAAGATAGTCAAACCTCCCATCACTACTTCGGAAGCACTGGCTATCAGTTTTCTTCTCCTCCTCGTCCAAACAACAAGCATAAAAACAAGTACCAAGCAAAACAAAAACGCAGCAACGCCACCAGCAACAATCCAGAGAACCTTTCCCTTCTTATGATGGCTTGGAAGCTCAGAAGCTGCCAGACGGATATAAAGTGTTCCTCCATCTGACCCAGTATACTGGTCTTGCAAATTAAGCAGGTCTCCATGCCACAGAGTGCAATTGCTACCATAAGAATAGGCAGTGCAAGAGCAGTTATTCAAACAGGTTAGCTCGCATGCATCAACACTCTCAGCTTGGAAAAGGCTTACCGTTATCAGGCAACCCTCACACTGGACATCTCCAAAAACTTATCCTGCTCACCAACGTACATCGAGTTGTTATTGGCATCACACTGCAAATTTGTGTTCCTAAAACAGCCTCCACTGTGATCATTCAAATCCCAGTCTTTTGGCGATTTCTCGCTGAAACCCTTGATGCAACTGCAGTAAGGCAATCTCTGCTCGTTGCAGCTACCAAAAGGACCACATAATGCAGTGACTTGACATTGAGCTTTTGGCGCAAACCAGAACTGCGTCCATTCTTGAGTGATATTCACCCAAGTTAACATCTTGAGCTGCCCGTTGGCATCCAATATAACTCTACTGATGATGTCGCTTGCTTGCACAAAGTAAGCCACGTATTTCTCCCTTGTCGGTTTCAACGTAAGTGAGGTTGTAGTCATGGTTAGACGACATCCCATTCATCTCTGGTATTCCAGGGAACATGCGCCCATCCCAAACCCCGGTATTCCAGTACGTCTCTGACCTGTTCCATTGCATGACATATTGGTTAGCTCCCTGAGGATCCATCTCATAAGAGTAGCTTCCTGGTGCTGGGTCGTCAGTATTCTTCCATGCAATAAGCCTCTGTTTAACTCCAGTGAGTTTATTGAAAGAAATCTTTCCACCAGGAAGAAGAGTATCTGTTGGGTTCTCAAAGGTCTGCCAGAAGACTTCAGTGGAGTTGTGGCCATCCTTCAAGACTAGGTTTCCATCATCCTGGAGGACAGCAACGGTGCTGGAATTGGAGGTGCTGGTTGTGTTGGTGGACCATATGAGGGAATTAGCTTCATTAAGGAGAACCAAGTTGCCATCCTTAAATATCTGAAACATACATCTGTTTGGGTCTGAGACTGGGGTGGCTCTGTTGGCCACCCACACAGGAGTGACCACTGAGATCTTGTTGTACCAAATGCCGATGTAGAACTTGCTGGAGGAGTTCACTTTGGTGAAGAAAACCCAGCACAAAGTTGCCACCTTTGGAGATTATCTTTTTGATTTCCAGAGAGAGATTGGTTGGTGGTGATGGAGTCTGATGCAAAGGAGACGGAGATGGTGTGGGAGAGAAGGTAGAGTACTAAGAGGAGAGGAAGGAAGGCAGTTGGAGGAGTCATGGTCGGAAGTGAACAACAAGAGAAGAGTGGGGAATGGTGCAATGAAGTGAATGAACACACCTTAAAACGAATCTCATCGTTGTTGACCATCATAGTCTCGTGCTTAGATTTTTATTTTTTTGGTAGAATAAGTGAACTAGACGTCGAGAGAGGAAGTGGTGAAGTGAAACACACGTTAAAAAAAGATTCTCAATGTGCTTGGTCTATCATAATGTTGTTTTGTGTTTAGATTTTAATGTAGAATTATTGGGGTTACTGTTTCTAGTTTTTTTCTTTTTTTCTTCTTTTTTTGAGTCTTTTCCATCTTTTAATCAATTCTCTTTATTTTCTTTTTTTATTTGATTTATCTTTGTTTTTTTGCTTTTTTATAGTTGTAATTGTTTTTCTCCTTCTATCTTAATTTGGTGATATTGACTATGAAAAAGTGGATAAACCACTCGTTTATTGAAAAATAAGAAGAAGCACCAGGGAAAACAAAGCAGAGCTAAGAGTTCTCACAGAAGTGTAGAGCTCGGGAAAAGAAAAATACAGAGAGATAAAAAGTAAACAAGGTAAGGCAGCTGGGAAAGCGAAGAAATCCGACTGGAGTCACAGAACCATCCGAGCTGCGGAGTGAAGTAGATTACTCCTGATTCAGTTGAGGGACAGTGTTGCCGATGTAGTCTCTCGATCCGAGCGCTCGGGGAAGTCGAGGAGCGCTTAATCTTCGGAGAAGCTCGTTGAGATTTTTGCTGATTGGGAAGAGGAGTCATGAGAAATCCAAGCAACCAGACGATATTAGAAATTTTTGAATAAATTATGAGTAAAAAGGTAAAAAGCGGTCACGTTGGAAAATGTGCTTTATTTCTTTCAGCCCAAATATTCAGGATAATGGCTCAGAAAGTAAATCCCACTGCTAGCCTAATGTTTGAGTGTAATGAAGGTATCCAGGTTGGTCAGGATGATTGAGGGCATGCGAAGGTAAATCTGATAGCTCAAGGGCGTTAGAGAAGAAGGACCAAATACGGTTAGAATAAATACAGTCCAAAAATAAATGTTCCACTGTTTCTGAATCATTATGACAGAGAAAACAAGTGTCATTATGACTATTTTTTTAATAAAGTTATGATTTATCACTATTATAAAAATAAATAAAGAAAAATAAATAAATGGACCATGACAAGCATTACAAAATTTATATACCACTAAAGTCATTTTCATAAACCACTAATTATCCAGCTTGTGCAAGACAATCAAAATACCATAATATTTAGCTTCATTAATTTTACAATATTTGCTATTATCTTAGTTTAGACAATTGTGTGTTTATTTGTTAAATTAATAATTTCATGTTCAATAAAGAAAAAAATATATTTTTTATAATAAAATAAATAAAACATAATTTATTGAGTAAAATGACAAGTTTCATATGAACCAAAAACAATTATTATAAGTTTTGGTAAATTTATCTATATAAAATGAATTAAATATAACAAAATAATTAATATTATAAAATTATATATAAATATTTTACTTATTTTGAAAATAGATAGAAAATTATTAAAAAAAATAGAGATAACTTCAAGCCAACATATATGTCATTACTTTCATTTGTCGTATTTATTAAACAAAATATCGTTATTTAAAATTTAAAAAATGACTGTTGAATGGAATGCATTCAAAGGAAAATTGTAATTTTTTCACTTTTAAAAAAATAAAAATAAAAATAAAATTTAATAAAATTATGGCTTTTTTTTTATAAAATTATGGTTTATTCACATTTATTTTATAAAAATAATAATAATAATAACCACTGGCTTAATGGCGTAGTGGTACCGGGTCCCCACGAGTTTTATGGAGGTCGCGTGTTCGAGTCTTGCTCCACGCGATGATTTGTGCTTGGGTGAGGGTGCTGTGGAGCGATGCTCTGACGTCTGTCCTTGACTTTTCCCAGTAAAGGGACCGTGACGTTTATCGTTCTGTGTCAAAATAAATAATAATAATAATAAAAAAAATAGATGATCCCAAAAAAAAAGTGGGTACTATAAATTAGTGGTTTATCCACTTTATTCTAAAAATTGGGTACTTTGTGATGAACCAATTTTAGAAGAATATGACTCTTAACTCTGAAGACAACTGGACTTTCATTATCTAAACTTAGTATTCCATTAAGCCAAAAAAAGCAGGGAACATACCATGGAGTGTAAGCAAAATATATTTAAATTCAATAAATAGACAATAGTATGTCAAATGAAAGTTGCTTATTGTACGCAACCTCAGTTGTTAGTTGACAACAATAAAGAAAGATGTAGTGGCACGTTCCATGGAATCATTTAGCTTATTTTATTGATAAAAAAAAGTCTAAAATAAGCATAAAGCGCACAACGCGCACTGGCAACAAGTACAGCCAGCGGTATGTTCATGTAAGACAAAACAACGCAACAATTTTTTTCTTAAAAAAATAAATTCTAAATCTAGGAACACAAATAAATAACTCAAATCTTGTTAAAATCCTTACACCTGAATAGCTCATGTGACTTAGAAGTTAGAACAAATTCTGATGCTGCATACGAGTAAACACTCTTTTTTCTGACTATCTAGACAGGTCTGAGATACCTGTGGTGTTTTTTGTCTTCTTAGATTTTTATCCTTATTTTTATTTCTTTTGTGGTATTTTATTTCTCCTCACTACTGGTGAGAGGAGTTTCCTATTCTGTACTGTTGTTACTTTTCAATAAATTATCTACACTTATTTCAAAAAAAAAAACTTAGAACAAATTGGATTATATTTTATAAAACTAATCAGATTAGAGCTTCGTTACTAGTTTTTTTATTATGTCTTTTAAAATGAATAAATTATTATTTTATTAATAAAAACAATACAAAAAGTCATAAACTTACAAACAACAGAAAAAATTAATAAATCCAGCACCAAAAACTAAAAGAACAAAAAAACACAAAAAAGTACATTTAGAATATTAAATTTTTCATTTGGTGGAGGGTCTCAATCTTCGATGGTATATGCATAATCTCAATATGAAAGTCTAAACTCTCTGTGGGTTTTGTGTGGTTATTTGGAATTTGTTGAGCATAATATCCACCAATGCACTGTGGCGTGTGGGGGTGTCTTTTTTTTTCCCAATTAAACAGAGACAGCGGCCGTAGCTTGGACCAGCCAGTTGGGAAGGTCCAACCCTTTGTGGAGGAGAGAAAGCCATTGGTTTTTGAGCCCATATCTTGCTAATTCATCAGCCATGGAGTTGTAGCTTCTGGATATATAATCCATCTCAGCATTTGGGCGGCTGCTGATCAACATTTTGATATCTTCAATCCTGGTTTTGTGTCTCCAAAAAATTCTCGAATCCTCCTTAATTACAAGGCCGAAACTAAATAGGCATGGAAGGCCTCAAAACATGTTCTCAATATCTAACAAGAAAGCCAAATTTAGAAATATAAGAACATAGTTCAACATTTATAGAATCAAACTAACATATTGTTTGGATTCAAAAGTCGAAGGGAAAGTAAGGGGAGGAAAGAGGAGGGAAAGGGAGAGAAAAGAAAAGATTGGTTCAACCCTTGTTTGGATAGACAAATTTTATGAAGAGAAAGGAAAGGAGAGGTTCTGATAAACTTTGTTTGGTTCGGAAAAGGAAAGGAAAGAAAAGGATATATAATAATATGATTTACCAATTGTACACTTATTTTTAAATAAAAAATTACATATTTCTATTTAAGCATATGCATTATGAATATTTCAAATAAATTCACATTTTAAGCATAGTTTTTTTAATAAATATTAAAATTATTATAATTATCATTGTTATTTTGATTTGATTTTTATACTTTAATTTTGCCTCTTCTCAAATATCACCATTTATTTTTATTTTTTTTTAATAAAGTGGATTAACCACATGCATTAAAAAAACAAAACAAAAAAACAAAACAAAACCCCAAAAAAAGTGGCGAGAGAGCAACTGAAAAGTACAAGAGAGACAAAAGAAACAAAACAAACAAAAGACCAAAAGCAAAGCAACACTGAAGAACAGGTCACTCAGGCCCAAAAAGAGCAACTGGAGACCACATCGTCAAAACGAACTACTCTGTAGGAACAATGTCAATCCCTGTCTGTCCACCAAGGAACTGCAGACTACGCTTGGCCGTAGACACCGACCCTTCCAATTTTGCTTTTTTGGCATCTGGCACTGCATTTATCCAAGACAAGAACATATAAATAACTTTCAACAGCACAGACTGATAAACAGAATAAACATTGTTAAAAATTCGAGCATTTCTCTCAAGCCAAACATGCCACAGTAAAGATCTAATAACAAGGTCCACGGCATCCTTGATAGGTTTTGGAATAAGAGCTCGCCAGCTCCCCCACAATTCTTCAACAGAGCGAGGAGAGGGTGGAAAATGAAAGCGAGTTGCAAGGAAAGCCCACAATCTAACAACAAAAAGGACACAAGAGGAACAAATGGTCCACGGTTTCAATATCCGCATTGCGATAACACACAAGTAGTCGTCGGAAGTTTATTGCAGACCTCTAGCAAATGTAGATCGCTCGGAGTAAGAATACTATTATCCCACACGAGCCAGCTTAAACAAGATGATTTTTCTTCGAGCAAGGGAGTTCCAAATTGAGTTGGTGATTCCACAGGTAACGCCACCATGAATGAGAAAACTGTAAAGAGATTTAACAGAAAAGATGTCGTTTGAAGTAAGGGCCCACTTCTTGGTGTCTACAGCTCCGCGAACCACAAGTCCAAGATTTGCGACTCGTTCCGCTAACTCAACATGGTCAGATTTGAACCAGGACTCCTGGGTGAGATGGATGAGTTCTTTGACTGTACCGAACTGCCTATTCGAGGCAATGAAAAGATCTGGCCACAGATTTTTTTTGGGGCACAGTTATCCACCCACCTATCTAACAAAAATAAAGTTTTTTCACCATTGACCACTACCGAAGAAACATCAGCTTGAAAAGCCGGAAGATTGTGGAGCAACTCGTTCCAAATGAAGGATCTTCGGTTAGGAGGTTTGCTATGGAGGTTCCAACCTTGAGCAGAGTTGGAGTAATTGAACATGACTATTTTATCTCCGCACCAGGAGGCCCCATAAGTCAATTTCCACCACCACTTTGCTAACAATGCATTGTTAAAAACTGCAAGGTTCACAATCCCCCACCCTCCCTGTTCTCGAGGTCTACAGATTCTGTGCCACTTTACCAGCCTCATTTTTTGATGATCAATGGCTGAGCCAGACCACAGAAAATCCATGCGTATCCTATCAATGGCTTTTATCACCCAGTAGGGAAGTTTGAAGATAGACATCCAGTAGTTCGGGGTGGTAGAGAGGACAGAATTTACCAATGTTAGCCTGCCACTAAAAGAAAGAAGCTTTGCTTTCCAAGTTTGCAATTTCGATCTAATCTTCGAAATAAGTTCCTCCCAGACTTATCGAGAAGGTCGACAACCAGAAATTAGAATCCCTAGGTAACTCATAGGAAGAGTGCCCCTAACACAGTTGAAAGTTCTAGCAAGATGTTCCTCCGGAAGCTTGTTTTTTTCCGAAGAGAAAAGGCAGGTTTTATGATAATTAACTTTTAATCCAGAAATACCTTCGAACAAAATAAGGATTAATTTGATGATGCGAAGGTCCTCCTGCCCCCCAGCTGTAACCACAAGAAGATCATTTGCATACTGGAGATGGCACATTTTCCCATGAACTCCCAGAGGAACCCCGAAAAGGATTCCAGAGGTGAGAGCGTGGTTGAACATTAGGCTAAGCACATCCGAGACAAGCGCAAAGAGTAGGGGGAAAGTGGGTCTCCTTGCCTGAAACCCCTGAGATATCTAATGTAACCCACCTGTTCTCCATTAATGATAAAATTTGCTTTTGAGGAGATGAGGATAGCCTTAACCCAGCCTACCCAACGCCCACTAAAACCGTAGGCCTGGAGAAGGTCGACTAGAAAATCTCAGTCCACCATATCGAAGGCTTTAGCGAAATCCACTTTAACAATGTGACCCGGAATTTTCCTTCTGCGGAGGCTAAAAATCAGTTCCTCCACCGCAAAAATGTTATCTAGGATACATTTGCCTTTGATAAAGGACGATTGCGATTTATCAACCAGGGAGTCAATCACTTTACTCAACCTTGAAGCCAATAATTTAGACAGAATTTTTAAAACTGAGTTAATGAGGCTTATGGGTCTAAAATCTGCCGGGCCTTCAGAATTGGAACTTTTGGGAATGAGAGCAATGCTAGCCCAATTTATACGCTCTACATTGATAGACCCTTTGTGAAAATCGGAGCACAGGGTAAGAACATCGTTTTCAATAATATTCCAAAATTTTTGGAAAAAGGAAATGGGAAAGCCATCAGGACCCGGAGCTTTTTCAGCCCCAAGATCGAAAACAGCGCCTTTGATTTCTTCCCTCGAGAAAGGGGCATCCAAAATTGAGAGATTCGGGAGAAGTTTGTTACTCAACAACGAATCCCAGGAGAAACGGAATCTGGACTACCTTCTCGTTCCAAAAATATTTTGGAAATGGGAGGTGAACGCTTTCCTTAAATTTTTCCCCGCCCTTCCACAAAAAAACACCATTATCTAAAAATCCTCGGAATGAAATTACGATTCCTTCCGACCATTTGCAATCGCATGAAAAACATTTTGTGTTATTGTCGCCTTCTTTTACCCATAGAGCTCGAGATCTTTGCTTCCAATAAATTTTTTCTTGTTTGAGCAATATGGAAAAAGCGTCATGAGTATTAGATTCAGTCAACAATTCCGCAGGAGAAAGGGACCTAGACTCTTTAGCCTGGTCAAACAAATCAAGAGTGTGCAACAACTCTAATTTTTGAGACTTGAGAGCCCCAAACTTTAATCTAGACCACACTCTTAATTTTGGTTTGAGAAATTTTAGTTTTTTTGCTAGAATGAAGGCTCCACACCCCCTCAGGCAAGTTTCATTCCACCAAACAGAAATTAACTCTGTAATACCTACCTCAGAATACCCGAATTGTTCAAACCTAAAAGGTCGCCCCTTAGAAAGGAAGGAACCTGCTTCCAAACGTAGAGGCACATGATCAGAGCCCAATCTTGGCAAACTAGTCTGATGCACTCTGGAAAAAACATCTAACCACTTTTGGTTAACCAAGAATCTATCTAAACGGACCCAGATAGGGTCGCTCTGACCATTGGTCCAAGTGAATTTTCGACCCACCAGAGGAGGTTCAACAAGAATCTGTCAACTGAGAAAATTGCATTGAAGTCACCATAGATAACCCAAGGCATATCAGTGTGACAATTCCTTAATTCCTCCGAAATAAGGTTTGAGGTGCCTTAGGTTTGGCCCATAAACCGCAGAGTGCACAACCAAGTAGAATGATCACAAAGGTTGGTAAATTCCACTCGAAGGCAAAAAAAGACCCTCACGGAGACAACCCTCCCTTTCCTAAGACTACTTGCTCCAACCTATGACCATGCCTCCCGAGGTACCATTGGCGGTGTGAGAAGCGTAAAATGATCTAGCTTAGATCCGCCAATTTTTCCTCCAGTGAAGGTTGGAAATTTCGGATAACTTTGTCTCCCCGAAAACAACAAACCTTAACTCGGTGCAAGTTAAGAAAAATCCCTTTATTAAGAATTTTTTGGAAGGCCTACCGAGCCCCCTCACATTCCAAGAAATGATATTTAAATTCATAAAAACAACTAACATGGCCGAAGCATCCACTTAGGATGCGATAGCTGGGCTCCTGACAGGAGCCACAATGCTACAATCAGAGTTATGAATCATAGCAAGACATTCTTCTTTATGCCCATTTAAATCAACTAAAACAATACCACAAGCAGAGCAGAATTTATCTAATTGAACATCTGACCAATCAGAAATTGAAAGAGGTTGGGGGTTGGTACCTTCAGGGGAGAGTGAGCTGGATCCTGCAAGGGAGATTAAAGTCTTCCCACCAGATAAAGATTCCCCAGGAAAGATGGTATCACCTGCAAGGGAGAGCTTGACAGTGAGGAAGAACGAGAGCATGAAGAGCCACAAGGCATCAACAGGGAAGAATGTGTTGCTTCTGGTAGCCATTTCTGTTCAGCATTTGTTCATTGCTTAGACTATAAATCCTAGAGAGACCGATGATGAAGTAAAGCAAAGACTTGACCTGACCAAGTCGGTCATGGGGCATTTAATTAATGCAGGTCTGATCAATGAAGTTTATGGTTCCGTGAGTTATTACAATTCATACGTTTGTGGCCAATGATTTTCTTTGACGGTTTTCTTGTTTTTTAGTCTTGTCTTTCTATTTCCAGTTTTTTTTAATTATCAAATATCCTAATTATCTTGGCGGTCAGTGATTGTGTGTAAAAAAATAATAATAATAATAATAATAAAAAATTGTCAAATAATCTAATTATCTTGGAGGCAGGCTTACTCTTCTTAACTCGGTTCTGTCCTCAGTGCCGACGTACTAGATGTTCATGTTTCACCTCCCCAATTGGGTCATTAAAGATATTGACCGGATTCGTCGGGATTTCTTATGGTCGGGCCCCGACATTGAATCTCCTAGATGTCACCTTGTTGCGTGGAAGAATATTTGTCGTTCAAAGGAGCAAAGGGGTTGGGGTATCTTGGACCTCTCCGCCTTTAATTTGGCCCTATTGGGCAAATGGAGATGGAAATTACTGACCGACTCGAACTGGGGTTGTGCGAAGGTGCTTCAATTCAATTATAATAAGCCATCCTGGAACTTGTTCGTCCAATCTAGAGGCAGAATTTCTTTCTTTTTGGTCGGGGTTCCAAAATGTCTAATCATGATTCAGTGGGTGTGTCAGGGTTAAAGTTATTACGGGTAAGGAAACATTGTTTTGGAAAGACCGTTGGCTCAATGGTCATGCTCCCATGCTGCTTTGGCTGGATAAATTTTTGTCATCTCCAACGCAGAATGAGACTGTGTTTGAACTGCTTCATTTACTCGAACATCAACCGTTCTCTGATGATCCTGATTCCTGCGAGCTCCCTTGCTATGCTCGAACTCGCTCGGGATTGATTTGGATGTGAGGATCGGAGTCTGACGCAAATGGCTCCTTTTCGCTAAATCTTTCTACGATCGCTCTTTAATGATGGGGGTCTCCGATGCCCGATAGCTAAATTCTTTTGGAAAGGCCCTTGCCCAAGGAAGGTCAATATTTTTCAATCGGGTTGGCTTGGAAGAATAAAAATCCTTACCCTTGTTAATCGGCTAGCGTAGGTGTACATGGACTTCGACCGACACTTGTGTTCTTTTGTCATCTGCCCTCGTAAACTGTGGATCATCTGCTCCTCCAATGTCAATTCTCACTCGGATGTTTGGTCTGCAACTTAGTAGGATCATCCAGTTACCACCTCTTCCTAATTCTTTGGCACTTTTATGGGGGGTCTGAGGATCGCCTCGCACCTCGATTACGGGGTGATTGGGGACGGGTGGTCAAAGCTTTCTTGTGGTCTATTTGGCTCGCGAGAAACGATGTTATTTTTTCTGATAAATATGTGAATCCGTTGGCTATTTTAATGATGACTGAACACTCCATTTTATCTTGGTTCTCTGCAGCTCCAGAGGGGTTGAGATCGACGCTGGATGACTCTATCTCCTCCATTCGCCGTAGCTTAGAGTTCACTGGACCTCAGTTTGAGGGGGCGGAGGCTACTCCTACGACTGAGGAGAATCAAGATGGTGGAGAGAGGTAATTAGGTGCCTTTTTCGTTCTGTGGGTCAGGAGAAAACCCGTTGTTCCTCCTTTTTTTGATGTTCTGTTTGTTGTTATTTTGGTAATGTTGTTCCACTACCTGTGGACTGCTGTTGTACTTTGTTTCTCTTTTTTTATTTATGATGCGAGTATATCCACTTTTTCAAATTATCTTGACGGTCAAGTAACTTCAATAGATAATTGTTAAATTATATAATTATCTAGGCGGTCAGTGACTTCAATCGTTAATTATGTATGTCCTTAGTTCTTTCTAACTCTCTGTATTAGTATTTGTTATCTTTCTAATATATTTAAAATGACTGATTATTTGTTCGAATAAATAAATAAATAAATGAGAGCGACATTACTTATGCCAATTCCTTCAGGCAGCAAAGAAGCAAAAAACTCGATCAAAGGATTGCTTAGAAGCTACAACAACAAATTTTTTTTTTTCTCTTAAAAAACCTGGAAACACCAAACATTTACCAAAGTACATCATAGTAGAGGATCCTTGAAAAACTGAAGCTAGTATTGCTCATTGAACAAAAATTTATGAAACTTGTAACATTTATTCAGACACTACACATTGCATACATCCGTAAGTTTGAGCTCTGGAATAGCGTTTTTGGATTGGCGTTTAAGAACATTGAAAACTTCTTCGGGAGCACTTCTCTTTGAAACTATTCTTCTAGAAGCTAATGAAGAGAGTATGGAATTGGAGGCACAGTCACCTCCAGAATGCCCTCCAGCATTTGAATTACCTGGTTCATTGACGGTCTCTGAGCATCCATGTCTTGAATGCACCAACAAGCTACCCTACAAGCCCTTGTAAGCTCTTGCTCAAAGCTATAAACATCAGCTTTTGGTGTTATTGGAAGGCCTGATATCCATTCTGAAGCAATATAACCTACTGTTCCTCTAATTGTTGGCAAAATTCGGCTGATATCTCGCCCCATGAGCTTTGCCAAAACAAACTCTGCCACCTTAGGACAGAAGTTTTCATCCAGAAGTATGTTCTCTGGTTTGATGTCACAGTGAATTATGCAATCTCTACATTTTTCATGCAGATAGGCCAAGCCCCTTGCAGTGCCAAAAGCAATCTGGTATTCCATCCTCCAGTTCAAAACCATTGTTCTGTTCTGAAAGAGCAGAGAATCTAAAGAACCATTTCCCATGAACTCATAAACCAATAATCTCTTGACAGTTTCGCAGCAGAAGCCACAAAGATGAATCAAATTCACATGCTGGATTATTCCAATTGTGCCAACTTCTGCTCAGAATTGTTTCTCTCCTTTCTGAAAGCCCTAGAGTTTTTTCACAGCAACCAAAGTCAAGTCAGGCAATGATCCCTTGAAGAAAGAACTAAAACCACCACTCCCTATTCTTTCTGAGAAGTTCTTGGTTAACTTCTTTAGTTCTCTGTATTTGAATGACACCAACCCATGAGAGAATCCATGATCCCCTCTTTCACAGAATCTCTTGGTCAAGACAAAAGCAAAGACTAAGAAGATGATGAATCCTCCAACTATACCAATCATAACACTGGTGGTCATTTTTTTACTGCTGTGCTGAGCCAGAAACTCAGGAGCAGCAAGCCTAAGATAAATAAAAACCTCTTAACTCTTACTAGATGATGCTTGCCGAATATTATTGAGATCTCCAACCCAAATAGAACACAAACCGCCACCGTAAGTGTAAGCAGTACAAGAACAATTGGTCAAGCAAGCTGATTTGCAGCCTTCAGCACTCTCAGTTACTACTGCTTTTGAATGTCTTGGCAGCCAAGTACTAGCAAATTTAATAAACCTGTCCATCTCTCCTTGGCTGCCACACTGAAGAGCAGTTTTCCTCACACATCCTCCATTTAAGTAGTTTAAGTCCCAGTCATTCTGAGGAGAAGGTTTGAAACCTTGCAGGCATCCACACAACTGAGCTCGATCATCATCACAAACACTGAAAACTCCACAGATAGAGTGAACATCACATGGCATTCTTGGTTGAGACCAAACCCATGACCATACTGCACTATTGTTCAGCCATGCCCACTGCAACATCTTCCCTGATACATCAGCAACTGATCTTGTGAGGAAACTTGTGTCAGAGAGTGTAAATGATGTATCTCACTCTCCACAAAGGCATATTGATAGAGATCGCTTGCAGTCATTCCAGGTAATAAGCTGAAGAACTGACCATTCCATTTGCCACAGGTCCAGTAAATCTCTGAGCCATTCCAGGACTGAACCATTTGATTCTTTCCTCTAATGTCCACACCAAAAGAATGAGGCCAAGGTGAAGGATCATATGGACTTCTCCATTAAGCGAGTGTCATGTATTCCTTTGTGATCCTGTTCTAGCCAAGCCACTGTCCTGGAAGCCATGTATCTGTTGGATGATCAAAACTCTGCCAATATACAATCGATGAGTTCAACAAATCCCTTAGAATAAAATTTCCAGAGTCAAGCAGCACAGCAATGGTTGATTTTGAAGCAATGGAAGTAGCATTAGTAGACCAAACTGAAATTTGAATTTGTTAAAAAGGTCCGAGTTTCCATCTTCCTATATTTTCAGCTCAGCCAACAAGGAATCAGACACAGGTTTATCTCTGTTAGCTACCCAAACTGCTGTTTTTTCAGGTCTCTTTTTGTACCCATTGCCTATGTAGGAATTCTGAGACTTACCTGGCTTGAAGAAACCAAGTTCAAAAATGGCACCTTGGGAGA
Organism: Dioscorea cayenensis subsp. rotundata; assembly: GCF_009730915.1. Taxonomy (NCBI): domain Eukaryota; kingdom Viridiplantae; phylum Streptophyta; class Magnoliopsida; order Dioscoreales; family Dioscoreaceae; genus Dioscorea; species Dioscorea cayenensis. The sequence goes on along the minus strand of NC_052485.1, from coordinate 555,303 downwards.
CAATGGTTTGGTTTCCTGAGAGAGACTGTCCAAGAGACAGAGTATCAGATGCAATAGAGGGGTGACCATTAAGAATGAAGGAGAAACAGCAGTAGAGGCAGGAGAGAAGCAACAATCTGAGGGCAGACCAATCCATGGTGATCCTGGTACCAAAATCTCTTTCATAGACATGAAGGAGCATCAATCAGTATAAATTTCTGGGAAGCCGAAGAACAGTTGAAAGACAAATTTTCCAGAATTTAAGAAATACCTGTAGATATCAATACTATATTCCTTCCTGTTTGTTTAGTATTAGATGAGCTGACATTCAACTTCAGTGATCACCTGGTAGTAGGTACACATTTGCCACATCAAAGTCGAACACCTAGAGAAGGATAATAGCTCTAATGATATTATAGAAGAAAACCCAATGAATTGACTTTTTCTTCTTTTTTTTTTAACTTGAAAAATTCATGGAATCAATTTAAGCGATGAAAAGAAATAAGCTAACGGAAAACCTCCTTACTGCGTGATTGTGTGTAAAAGAACATGTTGAACAAATAAGAGATCATAGTTTGAAGACTAAGGTACCTATGATTGTTCACTATATACAAGGCGAGAAACTGTAGTTATGAAATTGAAAAGTCAAAGTCACATATTGTGGCATCTGTAACCACTTCACTATATATATTTAAGAGTAAAGAAGGATGAACAAAAGGGCCAAAGTTCAAAAAATTGGTTGTCCAAAAAGCATGACTAATTTTGAATGCAACACTTCTAACTTTGTAAGGTGCCTGTGATAATTACATCACAAGTTAGACAATTTCATCATTCAACTCAGATTCTTTTACTGTCAACATTTTCCACAATGTCTATGCCTCATGCTACCCTTTCTCAGTGCAACCTTCGTTTCTATTAGTTTTGGAGGCAGAAGGTTGAAGATGTCTTCCACATTTCACATTTGATCTGTTCAAATTCTGATGCAAAACAGCTCTCCTGTTAAGTTTATTGCGGAAAGAAGCATCCAGATGATTCCCTCTGACTTTTGTGCTGATCTCACTTCCAGAGACTGTACATAATTCACAGTTGAGATTATCAAAGTGGTGACAAGGATGGATATCGAAAGAGGACGCAGACACAATACCAAACACGTTTTTGGGCAGCACAGTCCTCATAAGCTCCTGTATCTCACTGAAGCATGCATGGTCAGAATATGGAAATGAATATGAATACTCTTGGAACTTCCAAGGAGGTTTTATCTGATCTCCAGCCAATTTTATATTTCCATTTGTAGATCTTTTCCTATTGTTCTTACTTTTCTCACCGCTATGACCTTCTGATTCTGACAGACCAACATATCCAATATCCTTCTCAAAAGCTAGAGAACCCCATGTAAGACCAGAAGGCATGATACCTATGGTGGGGCATATAGTGTTCAGTCCCTCAAGTGTATCTAATGTAAAACTATACCTAGGAACAGCTCGGACCCTGGTTAGACTGGTATCTGTTGTAAAAATATCATCCAACCCAAGAATGTGCATGGTCTTCAAGCGCTCTGGCCATACCCATATCTTGCAGGAAGATCAAAAATTAATGACCATGTGTATTATTAACCTCAAGCAATAAAACAACCTGATGCAGGTGTAAATAAAAAAGAGAGACCATCAATCAATTACATTTACATCCACTTGTTCTCAGCAGATAGAGGGAAAGATAGCAAATTTGGCACAGCAATCAATGTTATCAAGGAACATGCACAATTAGTTCTCATGGAGAAATTTGAGGGGTAACAAAGAACTTGAATTTTTTGGAACTAGACTAAGTAGGGAATCTGCATTTAAAAGAGTAGAATAAGGTAGATTACCTTTACGCCCAAAGCTTGTGAAATATAAACCAATAAGTTTTCTTTCCCCAGGTTGTCAACAGCAATTATGATTTCATCATTGGGATGCTGCTTTATAAAATCAACTACCTATAATTCAAACATGCAATTATCCTCAGAGAAATACTTCTACAACAAATCATTACAACAAGGCCAAAAATATAAAAATAATAACTCAAACAAGCAATTATTCTTAGAGAAATACTTTCTCAACAAATCATTACAACAAGCCCAGGAAACATAAGAACAAAAGGGAGAAACTTCCTGAGTATACAATACAAATCATACCAGGAGGTTAAACTTCTGGAAAGTAGAAAAAACACAAAAACTGACACACTGACAAGACAAAATGTACATAATGCAGAACAAAGTATATATCGAAAGCAACAAGCATCTCCACATGTTAACCATGACAATAAGAAAAAGCATTTGATTACCTGTTGGGCGGCAACTTCTCGAGTAGGAAATGAAAAGAATGGATGACAGTAAGTGTTGTCCAAGTAAAGCAAATCTACTCTTTCACCTCCCAGAGCATCAAGAAGGTTTCTCCTAGCCAGTTGTGCCCTTTCAGAGTCCAATTCCCATCGAAAATCCCCAGTATGTAACACAGTTCCAAATTCACCACGGAACAAGTACATCACTGCACCTGACCAAGATCCAAAATTTCCAGTTCAATAGTATATCTAGCCAATCAAATTGAACATATAGATTTGGAGAAGAAAACAGCGCAACATTCAATTAAAATTTGAAGAAAACAAGTAATGAATACAATGTTTTCTCATAATTCCTTTTTGCAGGAGCAAAAAGTGTTCTAGTACCAACAATAGTAGTACTTAATTTAACTTGACAAGAAATGATTTTGACTTCAAAGTGAGAGCCAATGTTGGAAGCCTTGAAGAATTACTAGTGTCAAATAAAGAATAAGTTTGTTGTATGCACGACTTCCAGTAAAAATTTGCGTAAACGTCTAAAAAGTAAATGCGCAAATATTAGCTGATTATCAACATTGTGCAACTATAAAATCAATTAGATGAAAAGAGATTTTTCAAGTAAGAAACTCTGAATAACAGAAACATCCAACAGACTCCATCTTCATCAACTGACACGCATACATAAATCGCCCAAAAAACCTTAATTTCTCACTAACAAATTCCAAGAAGCGACTGACAAAGAGAAAGAGAAACAAAAGATTAAGATCAAAGGGAACAAACCGGGGCAGTGATTAGCGTCGATTGGGGTGACAAGAATATGGACCTCGGATCCAGAGCATTTAGAGATCAAAGTGATGGAGTGGGTGAGACCAATCTCCAGAACCCGAATCAAGGAGGAATCAAGCCCGGGGAAGCGAGAGGGGAGGAGGCGGGCGGTGATGGGAGAGCAGAAGAGGGGCCCGAGGGTCCATAGCGGAGAGAGGCCTCTGGTATGGTCAGCATGGAGGTGAGTGAGAAAGTAAGCCTGGCTCCCTTTCACCCATCGATCTATGGAGACCAAGCCCTTCTCCATTGACGGAGCTCCGAGGTCGTGCCCTAGTTTTCCTCTCTTTTCACAAAGCTCTTTTTAGTTTTTACTCTCTAGGATGGCTTTATGGCGGGAAAATTGTAATTCGTTTTTTTCTCAAACAACCCTCTTATTTTGCATATTTATATAAAATAAATACTATATATATTTGAATATTGTCATCTTTTTATTATAAATATAAACTAAAAATTTTAAAACACTATGTTAAACTTTCGATCTTGATGTTTATTTTTCGCAAAGATGATAAGCTTACGTTGGCTTAACAATCTCGTATGGATGTATTAACTTGCCTAGGCATCAAAACTAGGAAACTCTAATCCATAAATTCACTCAAAGATTCCTAGCGTGAAAAACCTCACTCCTATCCTTTAGAGGAAGACTCACTTTAGTTAACTCAGTTCTCACCTCTATTCACATATATTGGATGCCAATCTATAAGTCCCCTACTTGGATTAGTAAAGCAATAGATATGATTTGTCGTGACTTCATATGGCACCAGGGACGGAATCAAGACTTATTGGTAGAAGAGGCTGAGAGCAAAATGTCAAAGAAATTTTATTCAACATAACAAATGTTTTCAATACAAAATAGTGTGACAATGTAATCTTTGATTAAAATAATCTATTTTATTATGCATTTTGCTATGTAGATAGATGTATCATTTTTTTACGCATTTTGTCATATATACTTAACACTAAACCTTATTTAATTATACATTGGATCCAAACATGGGCTGATCAATAACCCTATCTTACAAAACCCCCAAAAACCTCCTCCCAAGCAAGACCTTAAGGGAAATAGACTACACTATAAATAACACTCTTATTCATCTAAGCAGCGATTCTAAGGATCACAAATGTTAGAGTCTTACCTCGAGCAGACTATGTTCTGTCAAATCCTTTTATAACTTCTTGAGCGATGGAGGTACTCAATACCCATCTAGTCAGGCAATCTATATAGGAATCTATCCAAGGAAGGTTAAATCTTTCACCTGGTTAGCTTGACACAATAAGATTCTCACTTTGGAGAATCTTATGCAACAAAAATGTAGCATACTTCCAATTACCACTTGTTGTGTTGTGTTGTGCAACTATTGAATCAATGGACCACTTATTTCTTCGCTGCCAATTTACAATGCTCATTTTGGAAACACTTTTTTTATAGTGTCGTAATCAGATTCCACTTCCACTGTCCATCGCTAATATGTGGGGACCGTGGAGAGTGTAACCTAGGAAACTCATTAGGAAACTTGGGATGTTCTTTCTAAAGCTAACCTTTGGCAAATTTGGCTCAAAAGAAATAGGCGCATATCTGATTCATCTTTTATTTCTCATATTTTTCTGATTACTAAAATTACTAACACTATTTGTTTGGGGTTTTCTTCATCCTCGGAGTTAAAAGGCTAAAGATGGAAGAATTGACTAGTATTATTAAGAAAAGCCTGGATTTTGCAATATCTAGGAGCGTGACTTTAATTAGTAGTCCTGAGGGTTACCTGATTGAGCTTGCTAGCTTGTCAGCAAGTGCCATTTGTCATGTTTTATTTCTTGAGCTCTTTTAGAGATACTCACGTCATAGCAAGAGCTTTAGATTTGTTTGTTTAGTTTGTTTCTAGCTCCACCACTAGTGAACTTTTATTCACTGTCTTGTTCTTCTGTTGGTCTTGTATTTCTGTCTTGTGTACTTCTTTTAACGTTCCTTTTTTTTAAAAAAAAAGTGGACGAACTACACCATGATAGCATTAAAAATAAAAAGATACATGAGCCCCAATACAACAAAAACGCCCAGCTCACCAAGAGTACACCAGCAGGAAATAGAAAAAACAACACCGACAGGGGAAATTCCCACCAAACAAAAATGGAAAATACAAGATAAAAGAGGAGAAAGAGCAAATAAATAGAGCTCAACCGCCTAATTAACCACAAACAAAAAACACATGAAACTTGGAAAGAACCCCCAGCCAAAGGGGGTGCGATGGATCAAGGTGAAATGCTGCTAAAGGTGTGGATCCTCGTCACTCTTGGAAGCGTCAACATCACTGGTTTTCGTGCAAAGACTACGCGAAAGAGAGGGTGCGCCTAATCAAAGGAATGGAGGGCACCAAAAAGATTTGTACCGAGTCAAAAAGTGCAGAAAAACTAAACTGTAAGTAACCGATCAATTTTACAAAATTATCGTGAGGGCCAATTCTTTTTTAGCGTGTACTATATGTCTTTCTTTTAATACTATTGGGGTTTGTGTATATATATATATATATATTAAAAAAAAAAGAATGCATGTTAATAGTTCCAAGGCAAATGCTGTCAAGAGAAGCCTGGAGTTTTCTGACCCAGGTGGGGTGAGCCGTGCCACCTAGGAAGATCGAGCTTAGTACGGGCTAGATTCGCGAAGTCCCTGATGCCTCCTAGGGAGCTCTCTATTTTCCCTTAGGTGTTTTTGTTTTCTTTTGTATCTCGTTGCTCCACTTCTAGTGGACTATGTTGTTCGCTTGTTTCTGTTTTGGTTATGTGGTCATTTCAGACTTTAGTTACATGTGTCGCTGTTGACGCTGTTTGTTGTCATCTTGGCATGTAACTGATAAACTTTATAATAAACGTGGTTTATCCACTTTGTCAAAATAAATAAATAAATAAATAGTTCGAGGGTAAATTGGTCATTGCCTCGATCAACCATCATCTAGAACAAAAAGACCGATGACCACGAGAATCTTTGTTCGATGAGGGGGATATAGGGGGATATATTTCTCTCCACGCCATGTGAATAGGGGATTGCAGTGCGGCATTTATCTTTGCATTACCTTTTCCAATCGCTTCCCCTTAGAAAATGGATGACGGCCATGTTACCAGATGTTGCTTCTTGCTGATTAACGCCTTCATCTACTTAACCCTCAATAGCGATATCCATTCCTCATTGGCAGTGGATACAATCTCTCCAGGTCAGTCTCTCTCTGGGAACCAGACATTGGTTTCCAAAGGTGGCAGCTTTGAGCTTGGCTTCTTCTTCCTAGGTAACTCACACAAATACTGTGAGGTGTCCAGTCCTGTTTGAAGCTCTAAGATGGATGTATAACTCCAATATTGAGTTTGTGCGAGGAATTCATGCAACGAATGCGAGAATGGAATGACGGGCCCAGGCCCGAATGGGACCGTA